>NC_056730.1:529129776-529425274 GCF_019279795.1 Protopterus annectens | reverse complement strand
CGCCTATGTGTATTACTTGTGTAATGCCTTACTACGGCGTGTGTAATTCCACCGGGTTTGCAGTTATGGGTGCCATCTTAGTCATACGCTTGTCCATCCATGTGAATTGCCTACTGTACACTGGTATAGGGCTGTACACATTTCACACCTGCATTTTGCATTCTCCGGAGTATGGTTTGCATTATTAGCGGAGAGTGACGCATGTGCTACGCACACGTCCCTCCCACGGGGCGGGACAAAGGATTGCCTGTGAAACAACACCGAGGCCAGATTCTACATACCCAGACTCCCTTGACTGCAACAGTGGACAGTACCCATTACACATCCTTCATGTGTGCGGGACTGTGATGTGGACGTAGCTGAATGGACCCGATACCCTGGGTATTTCTGTGCATGTGTGCTGCATTTCATGGACAGCTATCATCAACATTGAACACGCTTGCGTGCATATGTGTACCTGTGATGTGGTGACGACAATGAGATCACATGAGTAATGCGGGAAGCTAGCAGGCATTCTGTGAACAGAATTTTTGGGTCCTACAATGGACAACGATGTGCATATGTCAAGTTAGATGTTGCTGGACTGTGTCCACCTGCCCAGTGCTTTTCACTGCTGGTGTATGTTCCCCAATCGCGGATGTCTGTTTGACTACCCATTCCACATGGTGCTACATAACCAGGTGATTTAGTACTGTGAACAAATGACATACATCCAAAGATGCTGGTTAGCAACTGCTTCATATAAACCTCAGACATCCCAATGGGACATATCCGTCACTGTATTTCCAATATAACACCACCGGAACATGTTGATTACCTATGTATTCATTTAACCATGTTGTCTTCGTGGGTGGGAATGCCATAGTTTACATATCCTACGTGACGTTGTGTGTGTGCCATTAGTATGTGTTCCACAGGTCGCACATCTGTTCCGCTGTACGGTAGCGGTGCTCCTCAGTCTGTTGCCGGCAGATTGAGTGCTGTGTACGCCGGTGTTGGCACGACGGTCCGGCTTTGTATGTGGAATGTCAACTGTAGTCCCTATGTGTATTTCCTGTGTTATGCCTTACCGCTGCTATGTCATTTACCCGGGTTTGCAGTTGTGGGTGCCATCCTGGCCATACGGGTGTCCATCCATGACAATTGCCTACTGGACACTAGTATAGGGCTGTACACATTCCACACCTACATTTAGCATTCTCCGGAGTATGGTTTGCATTATTAGCGGAGAGTAAGGCAGGTGCTACGCACACATCCCTCCCACGGGGCGGGAGAAAGGATTGCCTGCGAAACAACACCGAGCACAGAGTCTACATACCCAGAATCCCTTGACTGCAACAATTGACAGTACCCATTACACATCCGTCATGTGTGCGGAACTGTGATGTGGACGCAGTTCTATGGACCCGGTACCCTGGGTATTTCTGTGCATCTGTGCTGCATTACATGGACAGCTATCAGCAACATTAAACACGCTTGCGGTGCATATGTGTACCTGTGATGACAATGAGTTCAGGTACGCATTGAAATAAGAAATTATTCGATTCTTTCCACAATTTTTGGGTCCTACAATGGACACCACTGTGCATATGTAAAGTGTAGAGCTTGTCGGACTGTGTCCTTGTGAGCAGTGGGTTTCACTGATACTGTGTGTTCAGGAATCGCGGATGTCTGTTTGACCACCCATTCCACATGGTGCTACATAACCAGGTGATTTAGTACTGTGGACAAATGACATACATCCAAAGATGCTGGTTAGCAAATGCTCCATATAAACCGCAGACGTCCCAATGGGACATATCCGTCACTGTATTTCCAATATAACACCACCGGAACATGTTGATTACCTATGTATTCATTTAACCATGTTGTCTTCATAGGTGGGAATGCCATAGTTTACATATCCTACTTGACGTTGTGTGTGTGCCATTAGTATGTGTTCCACAGGTCGCACATCTGTTCCGCTGTACGGTAGCGGGTGCTCCTCAGTCTGTTGCTGGCAGATTGAGTGCTGTGTACGCCGGTGTTGGCACGACGGTCCGGCTTTGTATGTGGAATGTCAACTGCAGTCCCTATGTGTATTTCCTGTGTTATGCCTTACCATGGCTGTGTAATTTACCAGGGCTTGCGGTTGTGGGTGGCATCTTGGGCATACGGTTGTCCATCCATGACAATTGCCTACTGGACACTAGTATAGGGCTGTACACATTTCACACCTGCATTTAGCATTCTCCAGTGGATCGTTTGCATCATTAGCGGATAGTATGGCAGGTGCTACACACACATCCCTCCCACAGGGAGGGACAAAGGATTGGCTGCGAAGCAACACCGGGCCCAGAGTCTACATACCCAGAATCCCTTGACTGCAACAATCGACAGTACCCATTACACATCCTTCATGTGCAGGACTGTGATGTGTACGCAGTTGTATGGACCCGGTACCCTGGGTATTTCTGTGCATCTGTGCTGCATTACATGGACAGCTATCATCAACATTGAACACGCTTGCAGTGCATATGTGTACCTGTGACGACAATGGGTTCAGGTACGTATTGAAAGAAGACGTGAATCTGGTGTGATGTCAATTTTTGGGTCCGACAATGGACACCACTGTGCATATTTAAAGTGTAGAGCTTGTCGGACTGTGTCCTTGTGAGCAGTGGGTTTCACTGATGCTGTGTGTTCAGCAATCGTGAATGTGTGCTTGACTACCCATACTGTGTTGTGGTACAGGAACCATGTCTTCCGACACCAGAAACCAATGCTATACATCCAATGTTGCAGGTTAACAACCACTTTCATACCATACCCAGAGGTCACGATTGGGAGGTATTGCCACTTTATTATCGGAACAACACCCCCAGACTGTGTACATCATGGGAACTTTATGCCAGTCTTACCGGCCATTTCCAATTGTAATTAGCAGACACATGTCAATACATGTATGATAACACATATTGTCATGCAGAAGTTGATCTATGTTATTTGGACATTGGCTTCTGCTTTTGGCATCCGCTGCTGTGAGTGTTGCCAGTTACCATACACATTGCTTGCTCAGAGGCAGACTACACAATTCTGCGCAGTACTGTGGTCTCCTTTAAGGACCCTGAGCCAGTGGTCGATGGTACGGCAGCCACTGCATCAATCACATTTGCCATCTACCAGTACCTACAGGACTGCATGAGCCAGTCATTCACTTACCCAACTGTGGTTCACTGTACCAATGCCAAGCATCCAGTGTGGTGTACCCCAGCCATACACAAAATGTACAACATGAGGAGGTGGCTACTACAAGGTGGAGCAGACACCTTGTGAGGTGTGACACCCTTGGTCATCATATGTGTAGACTTACACACTGTCATGAAATAGTCCAGGCACATTCCACAGATATACCTACATGGACCTGGCTAACAATCATACCACCTTCAGTTGCTATGCTGGACACCTGGGAGCTCACTCCCACATATGCTCTGACTGGGTTCACATAGAGGTGGGGTTTACTCAACATACACACATTGCCAACATACAGGCTGACAAGTCCAGTGAGGACATCTCCACACCCTACCCCACACATGAGGAGATGTGTGTACCAGTGGTTTGTGGTCACCAAATGTTCTGTGACACACAGGTGGGACATGCTCTTCCAGGGTAGTGGACATAGCATCCATGAGACGAGCTGGTGACCCCGCTGTGTACTCCACTATCTCGGTTATGAATTGGACCCACAGTTAGGACAGCTATTTCTTTGTAGCCTCACCTCAGGTAGGGTACCCAGGTTGTGTCACATGGCAACTGTAGTCCCACGTCACAAGGCCAATACCTCCACTGAGGCTGGTTATTACTGTCCCATTACCCTGAGGAGACCTATCTGCAAAGACATGAGAAGGGATCATACTGTGGCTCGTACATGACTGCATAGGGGACATACTTACTTTGCCTCACACACGGTTTGTCTTGTGCAGGAGCGGTTCATGCCTTTAAAGCATGGTTGACATTTTCGGGACAGTCGCCGAGGCCACTGATGGGGGTGTTGCAGTCCATACAGCCTACCTCGACCTGGCAAAGCCCTTCATCACATTACCCCCCTCAGGTATCATTGATAAACCCATTGGCTGGGATGTGAACACGCACATCACAGAATGTGTTGTAAACTGTCTATGTGACACAACCCACACGGTCATAGTTGCTGGCAGCATATCAGACCTACTGCCTGTCAGAAGTGGTGTCCCATGGGGCCCTTCCATGTGTGCACTCCTGTCATACACCTACATCTTCACGGTACAGGCACACACAGGGGTGCTATGGGCAACAGTGTTTGTAGATGACTGCAAAACAGGTGCCATTGTGGGACAGACATCTGACACAGATATCCTTCCAAGGGGCCTCCCAGGTATGCATATCTGCTGTCAGGGACATGTCCCACAGCTAAATGCAACGTCATGCAACATCATACCTGTGGAGAACTACTAGGTCACCCCTGTCCAGCATATAGGTGGCTGTCCACTCAGCACAGGGTGATTACCAGGAATCGGGGACAGTGTTTGACGGTCACCATTCATTCCACACACACGTTGCTATCGTGGTTGTGTGGGTCTTCTACATTGCCCACCTGTTGGTGCAGGGATTCACATCTACATCAGGCTAGGTCATTGTCTCCTTGTACCCATTACGTGTTACACCTATGATCTACTACATTGCCCCATTCAGACTGTATCTGACCATACACCTACAGCAGCTGGGAAGCCCACATAGGTTGATTGTTGTACAGATGCAGGATGACACCATTTTGTGTAATGCTGCCCCACATGTAGGACCCCTGCCACATCACGTCACATACCTGCTGTTTGGTGTTGACCTGTGCCTGACATACAAGGCCATGTCAACCCATATGTCATGTGTATGCTTCACCTACTGTATCCGCATCCCTCAGAATCACTAGGCCAGGTGACATTTACCTTGTCACGGTCATTCATGGGATGTGTTTGGGTGACACATATATCACCCAGACACTCATTATGCTGTGGATCTACATCACAGTACATGTGAGACAGACATCCTTCCTAGCCTTGTTCGCAGCTATGTTGTCCATTGGATGGAGAATTGCAGGTATAGGCCAGGGATTACATCATTATCACTGCTTGACGGAGATACAGCAATATCATGGGTATTTCATCTGAAGCACAGAAGGTTGGCAAAGTCATCCTAACTATGGTGTAGTATTATGGCTGGGCCTGGGACGATGGCCTACCCTGTACCTATGGACGTGTGAACCTATATTCATAGTTTGTCACATGTACAATTGTCTATCCACTATAGTCTTTCGCCACTGTATATTTCTGTGGCACATGATTGTCCTCTGTATTACATGCAGGTATGCTGTGTACGTTGCACACACGTCACAGTTGATGACAGTGTATCTGTGTCCCTAACACTGTGATACTGAGGACTACCACACATCCTTCACAGCATTACATGCATATGTCCATTCTATTCTTCTTTGGCCTATGGGGGGGGTGTTAAGGCAAACATTACTCAAGTCCCTGTTTGTGCATGCTTCATGTTGGTGTTTGACCAGGCTCCGTTGCAGTCATGTGTTGGACAGTAGTGTGTCTGTGTGTTTGCCATGTGTTTTTATTGCCAGTACATCTGTGGGAGGTGTAGTTGGCACATGTTCCTCTTTGCAGGGACACCCATCCTGGGGTTTGTGTCATGCATCTGCACTTGGCACGTGCCATATGTCCTGTACTATTCCCACAGTCGTGTATGCCTTCATGCACTACTACTGCGTGTTACTGGCTGTGTGTATGTGGTACACATGGACATTGTGATGTTTGTCTTGACCTATTCCCATGCTAGAACGTAAACATCTGTCAATTAAGTCTTTTAAATCAAACTGTAACACTCATTCGTATTTTCAAAATGACACTCATTAACACAGGAAGCTGGGATTAATAACATTTTAGTACTGTGCAGCAGGAGGCAAAGGAGTATGCAGTCAAAGTTTAGACATTTGTTCAACTCTATACATGTTACATCTGTATGAGCATTCTGTATACTATCATCCTTTGCACACATTAATGATGTGGTCAGTCACAAGGCATTTACATTGCTAGAGTACAGAACATTGTATTCCTACAACAGTGCTCAGGTAATGCTTATTACATGTTTTCCCATGAGGATAGCCCAACCTTGCGAGCCACATATTCAGTTAGACTGTACTTTGGTAAATTCTGCTCTGTCACGGTTCCAACACTGTTCATATCCAGTCCTCACTCCGTGTCCTACTAGGTTCCTGTGTCTCTCTGCTGAGCAGCTGTACTCTGTGTTACAGCTCACAAGCCTATCCTCCTCAGTGGAAGGATGACAGATATACCTGTACATACATGTATTATTCTGTAACCGAGCAGATGAGTAATGCTGACTGACATACACCTGCTGCACTGGTTACTGCTAGGGTTAGGGTTCAATCACACTGCAGCTACACTACAAGCAATTACATGCATGAGAAGCTGTACTGCTATATTGTCAGGTAGAATAATATGCATTATACACTATTTGCTTCTAAAGTTGCACGTCATATCTATGTTTAAATATGTATTTTGCTAACATTCTCCCTCCTTTGATTGCTTCTACTCTATCCAGAAACATATACAACATTATTTCATTCCCTAGCGTCTTCCTCTGTGGAACGTTTAAGTAGGCAAGTAATTTGATGTACATTGCAAGTAGGATTGCATTTTCTATTGACAAATACCACTACAGGTCTTGATACATAGTCTCGGGTACAGGTATGTCGCCAGAGTCCCTGACTAATACTTACATGCACAGTATCCCGCACTAGACACATGCTCCCAATATGAGCAGAACAACACAAATGGCAATCATGATATTCAGTATGACTGACCCCATCCACCCAATGGTTTGTGGAAATGGTTCGGCAGTGGGTTTGGGCCTGGTTCCGCCATGGATGACACCTGCTATATTACCTGTAGGTGGGCGTTGCTTTTGGTCTCTTCATGTGGTAGTTGGACACAGCGATCTTCTTCAGTAAGCGCACACGTACCAATTCTCAGCGCCACGGTGCACTCGTGCACTATTACATTTTGTGACACAACAGTTCTCATTGCATCCAGTTCATCAGTCACATGTTCAGGAGCAGGAAGTCACATTCATCCTTCCTCCGACAGGTTTTGATAACTTCCTCTGTTCCCTGATTGATTTCACTACTCCAGAAGCTGGGGTGTTCCAGCCCAGGTTGTGACGCTGTCACTGAAGTCCATATGAATCGATATTCCTTTATCTCTTGCAGAAGACTGACATGTCAGAACAGCTTCCATTTCACCCACTGGATTAGTAGGTTTCTCGACTGTGTTCCCAGTTCTTCGAGCTATATGTGTTATAGTTCGTTTCGCACCCACAGGCAATTGTACAGTATGTCATGTGACTGGAGCCAGATAACCCAAATAACAACTGCCGGACCAATTCCCAGGTAACCATTGATATGCTTATTTCCCACAAACAACATAACAATATTCTACTTTATTACTGATGCGGGTTACCTCTGCATGTAACAAATTCCTGTCTCTAACAGAGGACTGTTTATACAATTCAGGATGTTTCTGCACATCCTTCAACATTGTTCTCATGATGTTTCAATACAAATTAGGAATGGTGCTACAAGTAGTACTGTGATCTTTGGCTGTTATATGACATTCGTAAGACACAGTTATGTTACAAATACTCCCACCAACTGAAACTGTATCATGTTTATGATAACATACAATTCCTTTTTGTGTAACAGGTAAGTACATTGCCACGTTGTCCTGTGATCTCACAGAACCTGTATCAAAGTGTAGATATTCACAAGTCTCAATCTATCCCCAAGGGGACAACATGCATCGGAAGTCCTCCATATGATGTAGGTATGGCAGTACAAACACAGCAATTTAATGTGTTCCTAGTCTCTATATGCACACGCATCATGCCTAGGTATCTGTTGAAGTGTGGAAGACACTCTGTGGCCAGTTCATCACGTATCAGTATTTGTATCCGTGTAGTTATATGCAGGTAAGGTCCCGGAAATTGTAACATAAACACAAACATGGTTAATAGGTGTATAATCATTAGGACAGCAAACATAAATGTCTTTGGGGTTGCTTTGTATTGTTATACAGTCTTCGCCGGGTGATTCGGGCTCTTTGGTATATCAGCTACAAGATGTCAATCAGACTTGATATCCTTTACCAGTTTGAGAAATGTGAGGTGGACCCAGGACGACCTCTCTGCAAACTTTACTGCGGTAGGTGTTGCCAACAGTACCCGGTACAGACATTCGCACTGTCCACTTGGCAATAATGTTCTTTGGATAACAGTGACATACACACAGGATACTGGTGTCAGCTATGCTTCCGTCTTCGCTTTGCTCTTATCTGTAACAGACTTTAACTGAAGAACAGTGTTACTAGTTAACAATCCTCTCATGTCACCTACTACTGAGTCATCGACCTCCGGCTCTGCAGGCATGACAGCTTTCCACTCTGGCACATGATATGCCATTCCACATACTACTTCGAAGTGGGTGCAGCACTTTACATTTGAAACTGTTGTCATGCTCAGCAATGCTAGAGGTAGACAGCTCATGGAACTCGTCTGGATGTCACCCACCAAACTCCTCTACTTATTTCTCGGGATCCCATTCTACGGCGCCAGCAGTCGTGCTGAGTGTGGGTTGTACATGCAATTGACATTCATGGTAATACGAAGTAATCCCCCAGGTAGCGTGATTGTCTGGTTAACTACATGTGTTCTATTGTCACTGTAGCTTCTTTACAGCATGCCAGATCTAGGGATACTTAATTTTACTGGCACCTTTGCCACTGCTGCTGCATCCGGATTAATGGTTGGGAATGCTTCTACCCATTTTGATTATATATATGTGTAATCGCTAAACAGTATTTGTTCCCTTCACATTTATGCAGATGTATGAACTCCATACAAATAGTACGGAACGGTTATGGTGGTGTAGGTAAACTCACTCCCTTCGGTTTAAATACTCCCTGTGCATGATATCTACGGCAAACGTGACACGCTGCTCATGAGGTTTGTATGTGGTTCGTAATTCAGTATGTTAGGGGTATTCTGTTAACCAAATGTACCATCCCCCCTGTTGAGACATATCTCTACCCATGGCTCCACAAAGCCGCATATCTGAATATATTAGACGTTAATATTGGCTTTCTCACTGTGGATATGTGCAGTCCGTGTTCAAGGATTGCTCCTCGTCATAACCACGCCGGCTTTTCTGCTTTCGTAGTTGCTGTTTGCATTGTTTGTACAGTTTCTACATCTAAACTGTCTGAGGTTTGTCATTCCTCATTCACACAGACACTTTCCAACTGTGACGCTGCTTGTTTTGCAGGTGCATGAGCTCATGCCTCAACTTTCCTACTGTTATCCTGTTGCTTTCTATGCCCTGCACATTTACAATTACCTACTTCAGTGGGTAACTGCATGTAGTCTAATGCATTCAGGTTCGTATGCGCATGATTAATCGGTTTACCAGTGGATGTTATCATTCCCCTATTCTTCCACTGCTGCTCATAAACATGCACTGCACAGACAACAGAATGACTATCGGGACATATGTCCACACATCAGTTTTCTGCTACAGTACAAGCACGTGTTAAAGCTATCTATTCTGCTGCTTGAGCAGACACGTTATGCTGCAGGGTTTGGCCGTCTACAATGTCATTATCAATAACTACTGCATAAACTACTTCATTCGCTCCTGTAGGACTCTGTCTACATGATCCGTACACATTAACTGTCACCTCTGCATCATCTAAGGGTATATCAGTGATATCATGTCTGTGTGTAGTTATTTAATCCATTTCGTATAGGCAACTGTGTGGTGTGCCATACACAGGTGTCGGACGGACGCTGATAGGTTTCATGTTGTACAACGCTCAATCACCATGTGAGGTTGACTCAGTGGTATGGTCAAACATGACAAATGTCTAGCACGGGTCAGGAATGCTATCTTCTCTTGCAGCAGACTGATCGCAACTGCATGAGACATTCTCACAGTGAGAGGGTGGTCTAGTCACATTACGGCCGGGCCTGTACTGCCATGGGTGCTACAACAACTGCCTGTACACAATGTGGCACTGACCATGCCACAGTGTCCAACTGCAATGAGTAGTCAGCTATTTAGCGTTGCTTACTTTCCTGCTTTTGCATCAAGACTGACGCCATATATCTCCGCTTACAATCTACGGTCTGACAACATGTGTTATGATTATTCACGAGACCTACTACAGCTGTTGAGGCTATCAATCGTTCTAGTCTGCAGAATGCTGTTTCTGCTACTGTAATCCGTGTACTATGTGTTGTGCTGCCATAGGTGTATTAAAGGTTAAGGCAAACAATACAGCGGATTCCACAGCATTGTTTGGTATCCAGATTTAACAAGTGTTAGTCGGCCCAGACACGACATCATTCCCTTCTTGTTAGTTGGCTTGGGTGCTTATTATATTGCTACCTTCCTATCGCCATGTGATGTTCTACCCTACTTGGATACCAGATATGCCAGGTAATTGACCTGTATTCTCTGTAGTTGCAATTTATGCTTGCTTACTTTATGTCCCTGTTCTGCTGATTATCTCAATAATGCTATTGTATCTTCCATACATTGCTGCTGGGTAGGGGCCGCAAGCAGAATATCATCCAAATAAAGTAGAACTTGACTGGCCCCGGTGGAGTTAACACCGAATGTAGCTAGCCATCCCTGTGAGAATATCGTTGTACTTTCACAGTAGCCCCGCGATAGCCGGGTATGGCTGTATCTGTCACCCTGACTGTACATGCAAAGCAATACGGACTATGTGGATGTATAGGTATTGCAAAGTAAGCATAGCTTATATGTACCACGGTAAGATACTTCTGTGGCATGTTCATAGCATTGAATATAGTGTGTGGGTCTGGCACCAACGCTACCCTAAGTATTCTTACATGATTTACAGCTTGTACATACTGTACCATCCGCCATTCCCCTTTTGGTTTCCGATCAGGAGATACAGGGGTGAATACTTTGTGGATGGGGAATTCCCTCTATGACTTTGCAGATATCTTCTGGTGTCCACGGTCTATACGCTACGGGGGTTGGATCCTGGCCTTCCTGTCCTGCATGAGGGTTCGGTACTTCAATTAATTGACAGATATCCTCACTCTGTTTTAGTACTGTGTTCTTACTCGGGTGTCCCTAGGTATGTTACGTGTTCGGGATGTGGTTTCAATAGCTTCTATTACATTTGTTCGTTGTGCTACCTCTGTTGCCACAGGATAACGTGTGGGGACTAGCCTGCCCTCCCGCTTAATATCCTGGATGTGGTATCGGAGGTGGTAGTGGGTTGTGGGGGGGGGGCTATCGGTACTACTGTATTATGATCTTCTCTGTGTACGTATGATGCTTAGCCATTTGTAGTGTTCTATTCCCTTCGGTACACTACCTCAGTCCACCGATGTGCATGACGGATACCCAATTGTCGCTGTTTTGTTGCCTGCACATCTTAGGGCTGCCACCTTTTCCAATGCACAATGTGGGACATTAGTGTTCGGAACGTGTAATTTGCCTGGAAAATGCATACCCATGGCCAGTACATAGGACAGGAATTCACGTTTTGCCAGGAGAGCAACCAATTGTTGTAGCATTTCGGTTGCTTATTCTGTTTATTATTATATTTTGCTGTTCCACATACAAATTTACTGTTTTATGCTACCATTTTGATATATATCTGGGAAATGTTTGTCCTGAGATATCAGGACATTTGACATTTGTTCGGTTTGTTTACAGGACACGGCTGGCCAGAGAGGGACTATCCCTCTCAGGGTGGAACAGGTGTTTACCTTGGAACATATGCATCAAATTTTCAGGGATTACAATGTTTCAGTAACGATATTTTGCGTAATATACCATCAATGTCATATTTATTACCCCATTTTGCTGCGTAACTCACATTATGTGCTCTCTGCGATTGCATATTCTTCACGTCACCCGTCAAAGGCGGATCACATGATCTGTTGCTTCAATAATCTCCCATATCCTCTACACGACTGCTACGTACCCTTCTGTCATAACACGTGTGTCTCCTTCCCTGTATCCACTGTAGTGTCTACAATCACTATTTACTCTGCTGTGTGTTCCCCTGACCTATGTTCAGATTTAACAGTATGTGGGTAGGTCTTCGACCCGATATCACTACTGTTAACAGAAACAGAATGTAGTCTGGTCCCTGATCTACAATAGACACAAAAAGGCAGACACTCCTTACCTGGGCCTCCTGTTTAAGGCTGCACGTTTTCTTCTTGGGATCCAGTTTTCCGCTTTTCAGCCACAGATCAGACAGTAAACAGCCTCTTTACACACAACAATTCAGTCGGAGGTCTTTTCATTCAAGAAGAACCATTTATGCATATTCTCCAGCGTACATGTCTAACCAGCCATGCACTCTGACCTGTAGCTTACCAAGGGAATTGCGGATTACAAGGATCACAATGTGAAATAAGTTGTTACAACCAGACTGGAGTTATCAGTAGGCTTTTCTAAGTGACAGCCGATAACACAGGAGGCTCGGGTTCGAAAGTTTTAGTAGTGTACACAGGCAGGCTAAATAATATACAGTCCAAGTATGAGAGTTTTGTCTGACTCTATACAGTAAGCAGTTTCTTTATATAGTGTTTACAATCAGCTTTTGCCCACCTTACTGACGTGGTCGGTCACAGGGCATTTCCATCACTATGGTCCGCAATAGTCTATACATACGTGGGTGCTGGGGTCGTGCTTTTAAAATGTTTTCCCATGGGAATAACACAGCCTTGCAAGGCACCTTGTACATTACAGTATCCCTTTGTGATTGTAGCTGTTTCAAGGACCCTAGACTGTTACGATACAGTGGACAGTTAATTTCTTAATACGTTGCTTTGTCTCTCTGGTAAGGAGTTGTACTGCTATCTTCGATAGAGCTCACAAGGCCATCCTCCTCTGGGGAAGGAGTGCTGTTATGCATGTACATACATTTATTGTTCTGTAACCCAGCAAATAATTAATGATGACAGACATGAGCCTGCTGTACTGCTTACTGCCAGGTTCAGAATTCCATCACAGTACAGCTTAGCTTCACCAATTACATGCAGGCTTAGTTCTACTGCCATATTGTACGGTACAATTCAATGCATTATATAGTATTTCGAGTGTAAACTGGAACTTCATATGTGTTTCTATATATTTTACGAACAACATCCATCCGCCATATGCATGTTGTTCCGCCCTTTACCTTGACCGTGTGTATTTGTCCGTCCAGCCACGCTAATCTCCACATGTGATGTCCCAGCTTCCCTTCTTTGCCTGTAGCACCCTGTTAGGACGTCCTGTTTGGTAGGCACCTGTTCCGCTATATGTGATCGACTTCACTGCATAGATAATCATCGATGCGGTGGTCCAGCGATCCGACTTGTGCACATGTGTACAGTTATGTGCACCGTGTCGTATGCAAACCTAGATGGTTTGGACGGGTACATACTACATGCGGATGTACACATTCTGCTGACACATTCACATGCAGCCATTTACATATCTGTACCTGCGGTGGGTTGGTGACATGTGGGTAATGATTTGCCGCGTGGCATTGACTAACACAAACATCTTACCACAGTTCAGGTATGCACATTGTGTGTGGTTGTATAGCTGCACACGGATGCTAGCAGGTTTGGGTGCAGAGGTATACATGGGTGGGACTGACATGTACAATGATGCTATTGTGTAGTACATCCGAATGCATGGGTTCTGATTCTGGATATTACACTTCATCATACACCATCCAGTGTATGCAACAGAGACGTTGCTGGGTGTGGGATATGTTGCTATGCACATGTTTGCCTGTGTTTGAGGTATCTTGCTTCCTTACTGTTGTTATGTCAGCACAGCTACCCGGCTATGTACTGTCACTACTGCTTGTGACCATTATGGTTGGCACCTTTTCCAATGCCCATAGTGGGGCATGTTATGTGGAAACTTCGGAATTTGCAGGACTACACATACCCACGGCTAGTGCAGTTGACAGAACTTCACTTGTTTGCCATACTATAAGCTTATTCTGTAAGCATTTGGGTTCCTTATTTATGTTCTTATGCCATGTCTGTGTTTCATATAGTGATGTATATGTTTTATGCTACTATTACATGTATATTGCGTGAATTTTCTTGACAGGGGATCGGAGGTCATTTTCCATTTTTACGATTGTTGCAGGGACACAACTGTCCAATCAGGGACTGTCCATGGCACATTCGGACAGCAGGTAACCCTGGTGACCATGGCCATGTCGCTACTGGGGTTTCCACCTTTTGCAGTTTCCGATCTGGGATATTTCCGGGACTCACATCTGACTTTACAGGCTGACACATACAAACGGTCACTATATAGCATAGAACTTCACTTGTTTGCCTAAATAATAAGCTTATTGTTGTGGCAATTTGCTTGCTTATTCTGTTTCTTGTGTCATTTAGGTATTTCTGTTACAGAAATAACCAATTCATGCTACCATTACATTAAATACGGGATATCATTGTGTCCTACAATCGTAGCACATCAGCCATTTCTAATACGTTTTTTCGGGACACAACTGGCCATGGAGAGACTGCCACAACCAAAGTGGGACAGGTGGTGACCTTAGTCGCTGCTCCTATGTCGGTGCGGCGCTGACATGCGGCTGTACACCTTCTCTGAGTGTAAACACTGACGGTGCATTGCGGGACAAACGCGGTCTTATGCGTATCCTTTGCTCCTTGGACGGGTACACTTATGCCTTCGTGGCTTCTATTTGCTTCTCCGTTAATTTGGGACGGGGACTATGTTGCATACTGTACGTGCGTTTCATTCTGCACAGGACCTGGCTGCTGCCATTACTATTGTGGGCGGACCGTGGCTGTCAGCACATTAGGTTGCTCACCTCATGCCGGCTTAGACACGCCTCCAGACGCATCCTACCTGGGCTCGCTCACGTACACTACGCACGTGTCTGTGATTCCGGTGCACTCTCATTAATATGTATATGGCGCTACTGCGCCGGCTATTCCATGCACCGCCGGCGCAGGCCTTACGCCGGCCTTGCGCCGAGCTTCATGAATCCCGGGGTATATCTATATATATATATATATATATATATATATATATATATATATATATATATATATATATATATATATATATACACACACACACACATATATATATATATATATATATATATATATATATATATATATATATACACACATATTATATATATAATATATATATATATATATATATATATATATATATATATATATATATATATATATACATACACACACACATAGTGCATTTGGTCAGATGTATTGCAGTGGCAGGTTCAGAGTGTGGTTCCAATGTGTGAATGCAATACACATTTATATATTTATATATATATATATATATATATATATATATATATATATATATATTTATATTTATATATATATATATATATATATATTGTTTTATATATGTGTGTGTGTATATATATATATATATATATGTTTTATATATGTGTGTGTGTATATATATATATATATATATATATATATATATATATATATACATATTTATATATATATATATATATATATATATATATATATATATATATATATATATACAATATATATATATATATATATATATATATATATATATATATATATATATATATACAAACACACACACACACACACACACACACACACACATATATATATATATATATATATTTACATACATACATCTACATATATAAATACATTTCCCTACTATTGAATGACTGTGCTGCATGATATGTTTGAGAAAACATCATATTTATGTACAGCTCAAATGGCGTAGTGGTAAATCACTGTGGCTATGGGTTCGAGACTTGCAAGGGCTGATTATTTTGTTGTTGGGCAGAACAAGGGCTGTTGGATACAGAGTGACTAAGGCACTTTTACGCAATTGTAAGCTGATTTGCATGGGTTTGGGCGATGGTAAGCAATGATAACTTCTGGTTAAATATGCTTATAGCCAGTTAGTCGAAAATTGCTTATTCTGTGAAGGCATTGCTTACCGTTGCGCAAACAGGCTTAAACCCACTTACTACTGCTTAAAAGTGCTTACTCCTGCTTTCCCCACTCTAATTTCTTTAAAACAAAAGAAATATGGGTGATAAGAAAGTGGTGAAAAAGGGGGCACACAGAGGGAAAGACACTAGGGAAAGCAGCTAGGTATGTGCAGGACAGGTGTAGGGAGGTCCATAGCTGTCCATTTCTTCTACAGCAATGTGCATATAAATAGAATTTGGAGGTAGATTTGGACACTCAAACCACTGAGGGCGGGGTGAGGAGAACGATAATATGCCATGAAGCCAATTAGACCAGATTACATGTGTCCAGTGGACACGTGCAAAATGGACAGCTTACGGTGAGAGTGGGATGTTGGGGAAAGATGGTAGGTATATTTAGGGAGGTAGGTTGGGTAGAAAGACAGAGAAGACAGCCAAGACAGCAGACAGTGGTGGTATATGACACATGTGTGGGTAAAAACCTTGAATAGGGAGGGGTGTTTGGAAGTCGGAAGCCCATGAGCCCCCAAATGGCAACAGTGGGACTGAGGTACCCACCCAAGGGCAAGTCACCACTGCACCTTCACGGCCCTGAAGGTGGCTGTGATGGGGGCTGGGTAGGAGGGGTAAGCTAACCCTCTAAATGCACAACACAGCCCTCAAGCTGGCATAGCAGATCTCCAAACTCCCTGCAGAGCTCGCTACTCACCAAACCCCAGACCTGACTATGGGTGACAGTTTCCTGTCTGCACCTGCTCCCAGGAGGGGGGTGAGCCCCATCCCCTGAGGTGGTTCCACCTGAAGGTGGTGCATGGCCAACAGACGAGGAGGTCCTGGGGTGGGTTTCAGACATGCTGGAGCCTGGTGCCATGGCCAGATGAGGTGGGAGAAGTGGGTCCGCTGGGACCGGCCTTCCCAAACATGCTATGGTGTTGCAGTTTTAAAACATATGTGGGTTAGTAATAGTCAACACAATCCAGGATTAGTTATAACAGCATGCATAGATATCCCAAAACACCAGCTTTGGAACAGTTGCATAGAAAACAGAACACATGCATATATGGAACCACAGTGGCCATTACAACAGTATGCAGGTTACAATGATAGCAACAGGCCACCAATGATAGTATTTCAACATGGAACATTAATAAAAACACATTTCAATATTTATTGAACAATATGACATATGTCCCAGCAGTAGGTTTGGTGTAAACATACCCATTGATTTGTGTATTTAGATTATTATTGCAGATATGGTGGGGGGGGGGGATTTCAATTAACAACTTATATAGCCCTGTATCGCTCACAACTTTAATGCTCATTGTTCTAATCAGTAAGGCACAGGCATTATTACACTACCCTATGGCCTTGGTTTGGCCAGTGGTATGTTTGTAAGCAAGTGTATACTTCAACTGTCTTATAGCTAAATTCTACATCTCTTACCTGGTATACCTGTGGAGGGAATGTTTGTTAACAATACCTGACTGTTTCTACACATAGTCCCAGATTCTGAGTTAATAATATGAACATACCACTCAATCTCTTATTGCACACACTCGGGTCAAAGCTTGACAACATGGGGGTGGAAATGGGACATATTTTGAATATTGCTCTCATAAACTTGGAGGGCTTATAGAGTGACATGATTTGTTTTCATATACATTTTCTGAATGTTTTGAGGTCTGAAAATCAAATGTATGTTATTATCTGCTGACTACAAATCTGAGATCATCCCACTCATTTGCCACGGGGACAGGAAAACAGGCAGGAAATATGAGCCAATTATCTGGACATTCTGAACAAATCTGCACAGTTGAGAGGTATGATTATGCGTACAGCTTACTACCACTCCCAGGATTCGAACCATGGCTGTGTCTGCTAAATATACAGCAATTTCAGTCACAGTACAGTGCGTTATTTGGATATTGCTGTCTATCTCTTCAGTGTTTTCTGTCTAAGTCTCTCGTGGTTGTACAATCTGACCTTGTAATTACAACAGTATTATACAGACATTCCTAGACATATTTATTATGTAGCACAGTGTGGGTAACAGTGGTTAATACAACATTACTATTCAGAGAATGCAACACTAAAAATGCCATACAATACCAGAGTAAACACTACCAGTCCAGGATTTCAATCTTTATTGGCAGGCACAGTTTTCTTATCTAACAGACCTGTGGAGGGAATGTTTGTTAACACTACCTGAATGTTTCCACACATATTCCCAGATTCCCAGTTAATATTATGCACATACCTCTCAATCCATTAATGCACACACTCTGGTAATACCTTAACAACATGGGGGTAGAAATGGGATGTATTCTGAATGTTGCTGTCATAAAACATTGGTGAGTTGCTAGAGTGACAGGTTTGTTTTCATGTACATTTTCTGAAGGTTTTGAGGTGTGAAAATCAGATGTATGTCATTATTTGCTGCCTAAAATTCTGAGATCATCCCACTGATTTGTCAGGGGGACAGGGTAACAGGCAGAACATATGAGCCAGTTATCTAGACATTCTGAACAAATCTGTACAGTTGAGAGGTTTGATTATGCATACAGCTTACTACCACTCCCAGGATTCAAACCATAGCTGTGTCTGCTAAAAATACAACAATTTAAGTTATATTAGAGTGTGCTATTTGGATACTGCTGTCTATTTCTTCACTGTTTTCTGTCTAAGTCTCTCTTGGTTGTACAATATGACCTTGTAATTACAACAGTCTTATACAGGCATTCAAAGACATTTTTATTATGTAGCACAGTGTGGGGTAACAGTGGTTAATACATTACTATTCAGAGAATGCAACACAAAAAATGCCATACGATAGCAGAGTAAACACAACCAGCCCAGGATTTAGAGCTTTATTGCCAGGCAGTTACAGTTTTATTTAAATACAACCTATATGGGACTATTACTGTCATATTGTCTGGTTTATTCAGTATAACCCATACACAAAACCGTTTTTTATACTTGCATCTGACTTTCTACTACTTTTATATTTATTTGGTATGACTACTACAAGCAGGATTGTTACTCACCAGCCTCGCGATGCAGCCTTTGCAACCTACTCGCATGGACTTCCTGATTCACAGCCCACTCAGCTGCAGCTGAAACAGAAATAGAGAAATATTTAGCCATACCTATCCATCATATACACAGGCTGGACATTATTAAACAATTACTGGTATGAGTACTTACACACTGCAGGGACATCACCCCTCTGCCTTGATTCTTGGATCCACTGATCCAAGAGCTCCCTCTTTCTCCATGTCAAGTCAGCATAGTGGTGCCTGGCCTGCTCACCAGTCCGAGGGATACCAGTGGCACTGGTGAGGTCATGGGTGAGATGGTCCCAGGCTTCTGCTTTATATTGGGAGCCTTGGTACTGGCCCTGCAGTAGTCTCTCATCATGTTTTTTTTTACCAGGAGTCCTACCATGACCTTGGACTCCTGGATGCCCAGCGCTGCACCCAGAAGTGCAGTCCCTCTCCAACTTCAGCCATGTTGCCTTCAGTGGGAAGCTGCAACCAGTTATGAGCTGTATTCCTGACTGTTGGGTTTAAATATGGCCGATTTCCCACCCTTTGCCGTGATTGGATTGTTTTTGAATATGCTAAGCTAAGTTATGCTATGGGCAAACCTGCTTAGCTAAGGTTGGCATTGCTTAAAGGGGCAGGTTCAGCACTCCTTACCAATGGGCAAATCCATTTAACTGGGCTACTCATTGCTTAGCAGTCATATTTACACAATGCTTACACCTGGTAAGCAGAGCTGTGCAATGCTTAGCATTGCTTATTTTTCATTTTATAGACTATCTGCTGTATGGCATTGATTCATCATTCATTACATATCATAGATTTGTTTACTGTCCCTGACATCCCCCAATGTGCTTTCATTACATTTATTCATGTGTGACTATACTGTATGGGGCAATTGCATTTATACGGGGATTTCACAACTTTCTTACACTGACACCTCACATCTGGAACTAATGCAGTACTCCATTTAACAAATATATGTCATTTAGTAGGTAATACAAAAAAAATGTTTATGCACTGCTGTCACATTTAAAATGTGAATTGATTACAGTGGGGATTGAACCAAGAATGGCTGCTCGCAAAGTGTACACTCTAATCACTATTGCAATACTGTTTATGTTGGATGTCTCTTGCTATTTAACTTCTTGTGCTGTTTAAGTTGGCCTAAGTGTAGCTAAGCAACGGGCACACCCACACAGCTACGCTTAAACTTTATCGCATTTATAAAAAAAAAAGTTTTGTTGTGTTATTTTATCTATGCCCTTCAGAATATCCCTGCTAATGCTAAATCTGTTATTTTATCAGCTTTCTGCTTCATGGTGGGCATACTCTCAACCTCTTGGAGCAAAAATTCTGGACAAACCCTAAAATGATGAGGGGACAAATAGAGGGACGGATTTTAAATATTGCTCTTACAAACTTAGACAGTTGATGATAGATCTTGCATTAGCATGGATTTTCTGAAGGATGTGGAGTCTTTTAAACTCAGATGTTTGTCATTGTATTTAATTACTTCAATCCTCAGCTATTTTCTAGGAAGGTACAGATTTTAGGGGGAACACACCAAAAATATGTCAAAACTGTGGACATTCTGCAAAAATCTATACAGTTAAGAGGGAGGTATGTAATCCTGATGTGTTGGGGGTGTTATGAGTGTTCACGCTCATTTTAATTGTTGAAAGGCAATTCTGGAGTGCAGGGACATGTGTGTTGTGAGAGCTCTGCTCTCACACACCCCCTGCACTTGTACACGGCTCCATATTAGTTTAAGAGCACAGGCAGCATGCCTTCATGAGTATGCAAGGTGTGCCACCGTGCTGTACAGGAGCAGTCCCTGCCATGCAGGAATAATTTATTCCTGCATGGCTGCTTCTGAATCCCAGGGAATATGTCCTTCTCTTTAGCACACCATTGGAATTCCCTCTCACCTCTCATCTGCACCACCAGCAGCCTCTCTTCATTCAAAACCTTACTTCACACACACACACCTAACCTCACTGTGGGAATTATCTTGCTCCCACCCCACATAATCTCCCTACACTATAGCTACTCTCTATAAGCTATAATTCACAATAGCCTCCCATTGTTTTGTACCCTTAATAAACTCTAGGAATTAGCATAACTTCTAGAATGATACAATTCAGTAGCCTAGAAATTAACTGCATGAATTAGCATAACTGTTAAAAAATTTAGACTGTTTCTATTATTGCATTGTGCTAATATGTTAAACTGTTAAAGACTTTGACTGTTTGTAAATATTACTCTTATTTAATTTACTAATATGTTCACTCTACTAATATGTGTTTTTCTATTTGTTTAATTTTGCTTCATTTGTGCACATTGCATTTCTCTAATAACTTAGCTGCGGTGGTACAGTGGTAGCGTTGTTGCCTCACAGCAAGAGATTCTCCTGTTCGATTCACAGCTGGAGTACCTTCTGTGTGGAGTCTGCATGTCCTCCCTGCGGTCAAGTGGCCTCCAAAAGACATGCATGAATGGGCGTGCCTTTGCTGAAGGTTGGGCGTCAGGCTGGCAACTCGGCACCATAAAAAATCTACTGCCAATCATTAGCAGACCGGAGTTCCGCTGTGGCGACCCCTAACCGGGAAAACATCAAAAAGACAAACAACATTTCTCTAATAACTTACTCTTATGTTAAATCTGTAATTTTCTGGAGCTTTTCTCCCTAGGACTCCATTGAAAACGGGCTCCTCATGGCCCAATGGACTATCCTGGCAAACAAACTATAAATAAATAAATAATCAATAACTTCTTTGTGCAAGAAATCTGGCCAAAGGCTATCAAAATGTGAGGACAATGGGCCAAAACTAGGGACATATTTTAAATATTGCTCTTAGAAATGTAGAATGGTGCTAGAGTAAAAGGGTTTGTTTCAGCATATAAGTTCTGAAGGATGTGAGCTCTGAAACTGAAATGTATGTCATCATTTACTGACAGAAATTCTCAGATCATCACAGTGATTTACCAGAGAAATAAAAATAATGAATCTGTGGAACAGACCAGAAATATGAGCAAGAAACCTGGACATTCTGAAATAATCCAGCCAGTCGAGAGGTATGCTCAGAACCCCTTAGTGCAACAAATCTGGACCAAGCCTGACAAAGTGGGGGGAGAAAGCCATGAAAATAGGGACATATCTAAAATAGTGGAGTAGATAAGCTGACACAGTTGCTGCAGTAACACCCTCCTGTCTGTTCTAACATATATTGACTGAAATAGCACAAGTCTAACACTCAATTACTTCTCACTAGCTAGTGACTTAAATCCTTATATCATCCCACTGATGTGTCAGAAATACACAACAATTATGGGGGCCAGGCAACAGTACATCCTATAAATATCTGGACATAACATCACATTAGAGAAACCACACTGAGCTGCTAAGCATGTCATCAAGCACCGTCCAAACTACAGTCAGACCGACACAACACCAATCCACATCCGCTATGGGAAATTACGCATGTACTTGCAAATATATCAGGCACTACAGGGATGTAACACCACTGAAAAATAGACACCAGTGTGAAAGTGCATACCCACAACCAATTTCACGACAGTCACAGTGACATACTGGTAAGCCAAATGAACAGTAGAGTATAAGGACTGTGTGAACAAAAACATCAACATGTTTGCCACTCACACACTAACCCTACATATACTGGCCCAATTCACAGTGTAGTATGACTCCTGACCATGGTATGGGACATGTCTCAGTCTGTTCCTACAAACATATACAGCTGATAGACCACCAGAAAATGGAGCAGCATGCACAGTAAGATAGAAAATTAGCCATAACACTTACATGTATCCCCCTCCCTACACAGGCCAAATAACATTTACACACTACACTGCTACACAATCTTGACAATCTGTCAACAATCACCAGAAATACACAGACCTCACAACTGTACAGAGTTCCACAGAATGTCCATGATTTGTCTTCATATATAAGGCCTCTTCCACATAACATGTCTGGCATTCTGATACATCACTGGGATGATATCAGGAATGAAGGCACTAAATAATGATAACCATACCTATTAACCTCTTACTGCATGACATCTGGACAAAGCCTGACATACTTGGGGGACAGAGGCAGAAACACAGGGGCATATTTGAAATGTTGCTGTTATAAACTGAGAAAATTTCTGGTATAACAGGGTTTGTTGTAACATATCTTTTCTGAGGGATATGAAGCAAACACAAATGGATGTTATCATTTACTGACTGCAATCCCCACAGTATGCTACTGATTTACCAAAGACAAAAAATGTCTGAGGAACACACTAAACATAAGAGTCCAAACTCTGGCCATTCTGCAGACAGCCCTACAGTTGAGAGTTATGTCACCCACATAACACTGTCAGACTTAAAATCATGCAGAGAAGCCATGTCCACACAAACCCTGTTAAGCTAGCATTAATCCAACTGTATAACAGCAATACTTACATTCTGTCCCTATGTCTGGAACATTCTCCCCAATTTTGTTGGGCTGTCTCCACAGTTTTAGTTGTAAGAGGTATTTCCAACTACCCTCTGTGATGCTGTTGTTCACACACCTCCATGAAATCCTCCTCACAGACAAGGAAAAGGGGCAATGCCCATATGAAATACTCAATTATAGGAGTGTTTCACCATGCCATTGGCTGTAGGAATAACAACACAGCTGTTCTGCATGCAATTAGCAAGTGGGGGACAACAATTGGTGCACAGGCCATCAGCTGATCATGAGCATTACATACAAAAGGCAAGATGCTGCCTATGCAAAACAGATGTATACCCTACATCTTGGAGAGAGAGAGTGAGAGAGAGAGAGAGAGAGAGAGAGAGGGAGAGAGAGACAGACAGACAGACAGACAAACACATCTACAAACCAATACAAATCTGAATCAAACAAACTATACTTGGAAAAAAAGGTATGTTAAATAAGTAAGCATATACTGGAATGCAGTAGGGGGTATGTCATAATGGGAAATAGGAAGTTCAACAAATACGTCTCAACAAGACTTGCTGTACTGATATATTGCTGATCAGAACCTATGGCCATAGCATCTGGGTCTGTCTGCAGTGACATAGATCACAGCTCGGGCTGAGTCACCCCAGAAAAGGATGGCTCACATATGGCTACTACTGGAGCGTGTGTTGAACAATACTGACTGTGACACTGCTAGACCAGCTACTGGAATGTCGTAGATATCCAAATGTTACTTGTGACTACAACTGTGATATACATGTTTGTCTCAGAAATGTGAGAGACCTATACAGTGTATTAGTATAGTAAACTACTGTTTGCAAATGTGTGTGTTGAACTGCATGTGATATACTAAGTTCATACCATTCAGCTGTCCAGTGTTATGCACACTGACCATATGTGCACCTCATATTTGTAGTCATTTACTCATAGAGTTGTGTTATGTCTGGCAAATTATTGACAAATCTGTGAAGACTGACACAACAATATCACCTTTTCTTTCTTTTGGCTGTTCCCATTAGGGATTGCCACAGGGGATCATCTGTCTCCATTTCTTCCTGTCCTCTGCATCTTGTTCTGCCACACCAACCACCTGCATGTCCTCTCTCACCACATCCAGAAACCTTATCTTAGGCCTTCCTCTGCTCCTCCTAACTGGCAGCTTCATCCTTACCATCGTTTTCCCAATATACTCAGCATCCCTCCTCAGCACATGTCCAAACCAATGTAAACTCACCTCTCTGGCTTTGTCTCCAAACCATCCAAGCTGGGCTGACCCTCTACTATACATATTCCTAATCTTATCCACCCTTGTCACACCCAGTGCCAATCTTAACATCTTTAACTCTGCCATGTCCAGCTCTGACTTCTGCCTTTTTGTCAATGCCACTGTATCCATCACATATAACATAGCTGGTCTCACTACCCTCTTGTAGACCTTCACTTTCACTCTTAATGGTACTCATCTGTCACAAATCACTCCTGACACTGTTCTCCACCCTCTCCATCCTGCCTGTACTCTCTTCTTCACTTCTTCCCCACAATCATAGGTTCATAGGTTCATACTAGGCTATCTGCCCTAGGGCATTTGTAAGCCTAGCCAGAGTGTATTTGGCTTTTGCCACCCATTTAAATGAAGCCCTTTTTCGAGGTTTAGTTTACTGTGCCTCTGTCTAACAGTGACATGGAAGTGACACCTGGGGTAAACCTATGATCTCCCATACACTCATCAAGATTCCTCTTGAAGAGAGTCAGTGAGGGACTCTGCCTAACCTGGACTGGGATTTTATTCCAGAGTGAAGGGAGCCTCTGGGTTATGAATCTGTCCCTCCAGCATGTCCTATTTATTTCTGTGCTGAGGTTCAAGTCCCTCAAGCGCGTAGCTAGACGAGATTTGGATTTTCTGAGGTGCAGCATGTCCATTAATTCCGGGTTGGACATGGCTTTATAGATCAGGCACACATTGCCTCTAAGCAGGCGGTATGCAACCGAGTAGAGCTGGAGTTTCTTTAACCGGTCATCATTACTCTGAACTGCTTGATCCCAAGTATTTAAACTCATCAACCTTTGCAAACTCTACTCCCTGCATCCTCACCATTCCTCTATCCTCCCTCCCATTCAAACCCATATATTATGCCTTAGTCCTGCTGACCTTCATTCCTCCACTCCCTAGAGCATATCTTCACCTCTCCAGGGTCTCCTCAACCTGTTCCCTACTCTCACTACAGATCACAATATCATCTGCAAACATCTGCAAACATCACAGTCGACGGGGACTCCTGTCTGATCTTGTCTGTCAACCTGTCCATCACCACTGCAAATAAGATAGGGCTCAGAGGTGATCCCTGATATAATCCCACCTCCACCTTAAATGCATCTGTCACTCCCACGGCAGAACTCACCACTGTCACACTACTCTTGTACATATCCTGCACCACTCTTACATATTTCTCTGCCACTCCTGTCTTTCTCATACAATACCACAACTCCTCTCTAGGCACCCTGTTATATGAATTCTCTAAGTCCACAAAGACACAATGCAACTCCTTCTGACCTTCTCTTTACTTCTCTACCAACACTCTCAGAGCAAACATCACACCTGTAGTGCTTTTTCCTGGCATGAAACAATACTGCTGATCACAAATTATCACCTCCCTTCTTAACCTAGCTTCCACTACTCTTTCCCATAACTTCATGCTGTGACTGGTCAGTGTTATCCCTCTGTAGTTACTACAGCTCTGCACATCACCCTTATTCATATAATCGGTACCTAAACACTTTTACTCCACTCCTCATGCATCCTCTCACTTTCCAATATTTCAATAAACAATCTGGTTAAAAACTTTACTGCCATTACTCCCAAACACCACCATGCTTCCACAGGTGTGTCATCTGGACCAACAGGCTCTCCATTATTTATACTCTTCATAGCTATCCTTACTTCCTCTTTGCTAATCCGTTGCACTTCCCAATTCACCATACCCACATCATCCAACCTTCTCTTTCTCATTCTCTTCATTCATCAGCCCCTCAAAGTACTCTTTCCATCTGCTCAACACACTCTCCTCACTTGTATGTTTCCCTCATTATTCTTTATCACCCTTACCTGCTGCACATCTTTCCTAGCTCAGTCCCTCTGTCTAGCCAATCGGTGCAGGTCCTTTTCTCCATCCTTAGTGTCCAACCTTTCATACAACTCTGTCCCCATACCAGTTATACTGCCAACATTAAAATTTCCTACACCCATTACAACATTCCTAGCCTTCTCCTCTCTTCATGCCATATGAGTGTCAGACATCCTCCAGGGTATGTCTGTGAATGCAAAGGCTACTGTGCTATCAAATGACTTATGTGTGTTACAGCAATATTAAGAAAGTGTCACTGATTTTGGCTCATTGCCCCACATGTATGTGTGGCATCCTCCAGATGTCCTGCTCTAACAGGTTGAGAGGAATGACTGAGCAGCAGGAGTGTAAATTTAGTGTGCCATACTGACATAGAACAGAAATGTATAACAGGTATTACCTGTGCACATGTATGTATGAGTAGGTGTACCTGGCTGCCTCTTAACAACAGACATGGGATGCAAAATGTCGGGTAAACAAGCTGTACACATTGTACACATGTGTAATCTTAGTTTCTGTGCATCCAACAGAGTTAGATTTCTGTACAGGGCAAAGCAGGAGCAGGCACCTTCTTGGCAGCAAGTCGGTCTTTGAACGAGCATATAAGGTCACAAGTGGATTACTGTAAGGCTAACTATGAGTACAAATTGGACACATCCACCAAGGGCAATCACAAGGCCATCTTCACATATGTCTGCAGTCTCAGAGGCAACAACCCAACCCACTCTGTAATGGTGGTCAATCACACCACATACACACACCATAGCTATAGCCAACCTGCTGCAGACAGGTTTAGGCCAAACATCACCCCCTGTCGCACCATCAGTATAGGTGGATATGCACAGCACCCGCACCCCTCCCCTCACCACCAGGGAGCAGATACATACTGCCTAATCAAAGTCAACAAAAGCAAGTCTCCTTGGGACATGATAACATTTCTGTCTGCATCCTACATGAACTCAGGCATATGCTTCCAGCTCTATTACACATTGTATGCAAGCAAAGCCTGAGCATCAATGACAACTGGTCTGCAAGGAAGACAGATACTCTCATCCCTCTACACAAACGTGAATGATGAATGGTGGTTTATGCAATGTACTGGCTCTCACTGGGGGAAACATGACACATCAGGACCAGGAGTGCAATGCAGATTCACACTGTGCTGATAGATGACAGGGGTATGATGTGGTTGTAAGTGGTGGCTAATGATAGGCAATATTGATGTGCTGGCTTTGTAAATAATTCTGGGCAACATCTGAGGTCCTGTGATGTGTTTCCCTGTTTATGTCTTCCAGGTGGCATGCAGCATCAGCCAGCATATACTGCAGATGAGAATGCAGCCATCACCTATGCCATAATCCAGCACCATGCAATGCTGTTTGGCTTTAGCTGACAAAATCTGCGGGAGAAGTCTGCCCTGTGGGATGACCTTGTTCACAGAGTTAACACCTTGGGCCACCATGGCCACACATACAATCAGGTCAGTCATTGAGCAACTGACCTGATACGTCGTGCCCAGCAAAGGGCTGCTGCTGTGGCCAGGGACTGTACTGCTACAGGTGGGGGTCCAGCCACACAGGCCCCACTTATGGCAACAGAGGAGCTGCTTGCCAACCTTGGGGCAACCCACACACAACAGCCAACACAAGAAACACAAGTCATGGAGTTGGGTGGCACCCAGGAAACAGGCAAGGAGCGTCCAGGTAAAGCCACAGTGCACATCCATTTAATCATGTAAGCAGTCATACTGTCTTCTATAGAGTATCTAGATGCATATGTCAGTTTAAACTGCATTTGTGGGTGGGGTTTAGTAAAGCACACAAGTGCACATCTATGGTGAAGGACAGCAAATTGTGTACTATCAGAGCTTGTACTGTACCTGTACAGAATAGTAGCATTCATCTTGTATCAATGCCAAATGTGAGTCTGCTGACAATACCTCTCCTCGACAACTACATAGGTACCTCTGGTCTGGATGTGGGACAGCAGCCTGAAGTCAGACAATATGGGATTTTCCTTTTGTAGCTCACCAGTACCCCAGGCATGTTAAGGTCATGCATGTGACCATGCAAACAACTGTTACTCTCAGCCATTTTACAATATCTGCATATTCAGTTGTGGTGGGGTTAACTGCATTGCATCACAGTGGTCATCACAGGGGCCTATTTTCAGTAGATGTCACATATCTGTAGCATATCTCACAAACTGCCATTGCAAGAAATCTGGACAAAGACTGACAATATGGGGGGACAAAAGCCCAAAATTAGGGACATATTTTATAAATGAGTGTTATACAGTGCATATAAATGGTGTACACACACCTGTTAGAATGCCAGGTATTTGTGATATACAAAATGAGTGTACAATAAAACATTTCTGAACCCTTTCAACCTTTAATGTGACCTATAACCTGTACAATTCAATTGTAAAACAGACAAATCTGTTAGGGGAACAATTATGACACATAAAAAGTGTACAAGAAGCTAGATGCATACGTATGCACAGGCTGATGCTAATAGTGTGTTGAAGCAGCTTTCGATATAATTACAGCATTACGTCTTCTTGGGTACAGATCTGCCATTAATTACAGAGAGTCTTTGACTAACAGCAAAATAATGGTCAGGTATCCTACCAGGATTATCCTAACATGTACTCAGTTGTCTGCTACAGCAACAGTCATAGTTCGCATACAGCTTGTGAAGCAGCAAAGGGATCTCGTTTGTGAAAGGTATCAGCCCAGAGAAGGGTACACACACATGTCCACAGCATTGCATATACCATGGAACACAGTGAAGACAGTCATCAAATGGTGGTGAAAATATGAGGCAACAGTGACATTGCAAAGAACTGGACATCCCTCCAAATAAGTGGAAAATACAAGACCCAAACTGGTCAGGGAGGCTGCCAGGAGACTTACAGCAACACTACAGGAGTTGCAGGAGTCTCTGGCAAGTACCGGTCGTGTACTACATGTGATAACAATATCCCATATTCTCCACATGTCTGGCCTATGGGGCAGGGTTGGAAGATGGAAGCCTTTTCACACACAGAACAACACCCAGGTCTGATGAATTTATCAAGAAAAATACAACCGGTCTCCCAAAAGCATGTGGGAAAATGTGTTATGGTGTAATGAGAACAAGGTTGCACTTTTTGGCCACAATACCTTTTTGTTTGGCACAATAACAACACCCTAAATCACTGAAAGAACACCATCCCCATGATGAAGCATGGTGATGGCAGTGTCCTGCTTTGGGGTTGCTGTTCATAAGCTAGAAGTGGGCCTTTAGCCAAGGTGGAGGGGATTAGAAACTTCCAAATACCAGTCCCTTTTGGCCCAAAATCTTAATGTGTCTGCTAGAAAGCTGTGGATGGAGAGGAATTACACCTTTCCACATGACAGACACAAACCATACATCAGAATCCAAAAAAGATTGTCTTCACCAGAAGATAATCAACATTTTAGAATGGCCCAGCCACAGTCCACACCTACATCCAATAGAAAATCTGTGGGGTGCCCTGAAGAGGCCTGTGCAGCAGAGATGCCCTCCCAATCTGACAGAGTTGGAGTGCTTCTGCAAGGGAGAGTGTACAAATATTGCTAAGTCGAGATGTGCCATGTTGATACACACCTTCCCAAGAGAATTGACTGCTGTTATGAAATCAAAAGGTGCTTTAACAAAGTATTAGTTTAAGGGTGTGCACAGTCATACAACCAGCCAATTGTACATATTTCAACTTCTACATGTTACCCCTAACCAATGTGTTTGTTTTTCAATTGGATTGCACAGGTTATAGGTGACATTAAAGGTGGGAAATGTTATCAGATGATTTCTGTAGTCTCATGTTATATAGCAGACAAACCTGGCATGCTAACAGGGGTGTCTACAATTATAATATCCACTGTAAGATTAGAAGGTTGTTAGTGTAACTGGTTCTGTTGTAACATACATGTATTGAAGGTTTTGAAGTGTGAAACTCAAAATATGTCATTAATTAGTGACACCAGTCCTCATATCATCCCAGTAATGTGTCAGACAAACATAGGATTTATGACAAACAGACCAGAAATATGAGCCACACATGTAGACATTCAGAAACACTCTGCACAGTTGAGAGGTATGTTCTGTAGGAGTTGCCACTGTGCTATACAGGTGAACAGCAATTATGTGTACATGGGTTCAATGTGTGCTACTTGAAGGCCCATCACCTAACACTACTCATGTATCACAGAGGTGTATATAAGTAGTAACATTAAGTGGAAAGGGTTGCACTGCATGATGTTGAGTGGTCTGACTATGTTATTAATGTCAGGAGTTGGCTATTGTGAGGTCTGTGTAATGCCTGTCTGCCATCTCATCTGTAGGTGTGTGCATGTGTGCGTATGCGTGTGTGTGTGTGCATGTGTGTGTAGCAGCAAACATTATTTTGCAGGTATTAATTTACATATGTTGTCTCCCCCCACAGGTGGTCATGGTGGTCTTGGTCCCTCCCACTCAGAATCTGATGTCAGTGTCTCTGCAGACTCTGACAATGATGATGGTCATAGTCAGGCACAGGTGGAGTTGTCAGGGGCTGAATCTGTGCCATCGGTTGGCATCCCACAGTCATCCACAATGTGTCTACACACAGTCACAATGCCCACATATACCCCTTCCCCAGTAGCCACAGATGATGGGCAGTTGGCAGGTGGTGGCATGGAACAGGCTAGTGTGGTGACTATGACATGTATATGTGTAGACACTGGCCATAGCCAGAGTGCAGGCGAGAACTCACACAGGCGGATGGACAGGGGTGCTCACAGGAGGACTGCTGCTTGTCAAGCTGCTGTCACAAGTGTCACAGCATGCATCACCAGACACATGTTTTGGGCTATCATGGATGCACAGGCACATAATGAACACAAGACCAGACAAATAATCAGAGTGTTGGATGCAGCTCTTCCTGATTTACATGGCAGCATACATGACCTTGTTGAGGCCACATGCCAAAATACTGAGGTCATGAATAGATGGTGGAGTGAGGCCTTGGCAATCCTTGACCATGGCATGTCTGTGCTAGAGCATGTGGTGGGAGATGGGTATTAGCCACATGGATGTAGGTCAGTACCAACATCAGCTGAGAGTCTATGGGGCCATGCACTTCACACCCCTGTAGTGGCAGTGACACCAGTACTATCAAAGGGGGTTTCTGTCCCCATCACAATGAAGCAGGCCATGGGCACATGGTCCTGGGTGGTCCCGTCAGGGACAAAGATCCAGCAGACAGCAGTCACTATCAGGAAGCAGTACTGCATCTGGCCTTGGACCTGGTGGTGCCAGTGAGACCCCTGGCAGGATCAGTTCATGTGTTCATGGCCAGAGATGGTGAACGGGACACCCTGTCATGTGCTGTCCACAGCTGTCCAACATACACCTGTGTAGGGCAGCCACATGGTGTGACTGTGTGCATACATATACACACACATCTGTATTACAGGGAGCTCACCTCCAGACACACACAGCACCTCTGCACAGCCCATCTATAGAATACCCCTCCAAATACACACACATTATATCAACAGTATGGATTAGCATAGGCCTCTGGCAAACCCACACCACACCCTGTGCATATGATGATACCTGTGAAACATCCCTGTCATACATACAATCAATGCAGGGACATGCTAATATAGGTCTGATGCACAGGGTAAATATAGTACAGTGTAGCTGTGTAATACTGTGTAAGGTGCTGTCTGCTTGTATTTGTTATGGGTATACATAAAGGTGTATGGACCTTGTTAGCCATGATACATTATTGCTGCTAGTACCACTGATGGAATGCAGTCTGACATGCTGTATTCTGTTTGTGTTCCAGGTGTCTGTGTGTCTGCAGACTATGACCCTGCAGACATTAGCAACATGGAATATGGCAGAGTGGAAATATACTGACCATTTCATAGCCAAGGTACAGCTTTATATATGCATTTACTAGGTGTGTATGCATGCAACAGTGTGTGATGGACACTGTTGTCAGACAGTGTGACCTTGCATACATACCCCTTGTCACAGACAGGTAGCCTTGAGACATGTCACCTCAGTGTTGTGTAGTACCACAGGCTCATACATACAGAACAGGTTACTGGAATACTGTCAGAAGGTCCCTCACAAGCTTAGCCATTAGATTGACTGCAACAGATTCACCTGTCAGCACCTGTTGCCCCTGCCATTTCTTTCCCATACACTCAACCCTGATGGAGTTGGGGAGGGCATGCATGCTGCTGTAAATAGATTTGTGGTATGTATTTCTGAATTCACAGGGTGGAACAGGGAGACAAAATGGTATATCCTTTGGATTCACACAGTAAAGACTAAGACAGGGGATGTGCATACAGTAACACAAACACAGCTGGCAATATAGAGATTAGTAAATCTACATATCCACTTTAATGTACTATAGTGCTACATACACATGACATGCTCCACATAGAATATATGCATGGGACATAACCCACTACCTCTTACAACATGTAATGTTGTGAATACCTTCATGGATGGTGAGATAACCCATGAGAAATAGCAACTGGCGTTATCTATTGCTCCTACAAGCCTGGAAAGTGATACAGTAACAGACGTATCAGCATGATGTTTCAGTCAGGTATGATATCTGATGCTGGTATGTGTGTCACTACACTAACTGTGACCTATTTGGCAGCAATAACAAATACATGGCCATTGTTAGAGGACACAGATCACATATAGGTTGCAGACATCTGGATATTTCGTAGACATCTGTATAGATGATTGGTATAGGTTATACAATGGTTAAACATGCTGCATATAAAGTAATGCCATCAGGAGGTGTTAAACAGGTGTGGATGGTACACACATCAAAATGGTATAACCCACACAGGATATGATTCTCTCTCTCACACACACACACACACACACACACACACACACACACACACACACACACACACACACACACACACACACACACACACACACACACACACACACACACACACACACACACACACACACACACACTCTCTCTCTTGTTACCAATATTGAGATTAGAACCCTTACATATCTAATTATTTATACTATAGTGTTACGAAGTTATCAAATGTGCCATGGAGCTTGTAGGAATTCACGTTGTCCCAAGGTACTTCTAATGTGAATGACAGCAGGCCTTGTAAAGTAGGATGATGGGAAGTGTACAGGGTGGTACACAACTCAAAATGGTACACCCCACACATGACATGATTATCAACACAAACCCACACACACAGTTGCCAGTATTGAGATTAGAACCCTTACCTATCTAGTTATTTTTACTATAGTGTTATGTAGTTATCAGATGCACCATGGAGCTTATATAAATTCATCTTGTCCCAAGGTATTTCTAAGGTGAATGATATCAGCAGGCCTTGTAAAGTCGGGTGATGGGAAGTATACAGGGTGGTACACAACTCAAAATTGTATAACCCACTCATGATATGATTCTTAACAGAAAGACACACACACACACACACACACACACACACACACACACACACACACACACACACACACACTTGCCATTATTGAGATTAGAACCTCTACCTTTCTAGTTATTTGTACTATAGTGTTATTGCATGCGTTACAGAGCTTATAGGGGGTGATAGGTGTCCACTGGTACTTCTAAGGTGAATGACAGCAGCATATCTTGTGAAGCAGGGCGATGTGACGTGTACTGAGTGGGAACAGTCTCCCAATACTTAGACCTACAGACACACACACACACACACACACACACACACACACACACACACACACACACACACACACACACACACACACACACACACACACACACACACACACACACACACACACACACACACACACACACACACACACACAGGCAGGTGATGTGATATTATAAACCCAACCTCAGTACTATTACACAGTTGGGCTCACCTTATATGCTGGCATGTGAAACTGTTTACAACTGGTATGCCACTGTCCACAGCAGGACATCACCGTATGCCATTCATGGTACCCATGTGTGTGACTCATTCTGTTTGTCTCCCCCTGTGTGTGTCTCTCTCTCTATTACTGTCTGTCTCTCACTTCCTCACATCTATGTGTGTGTATGCTTGACATATGTTATTTGTTGCCCATATATATGTCTGTGTATCACATGCAACAGATGCAGATATATCATATATGGGTCACCTGCAGCTAGCTGAGGGTAAAACTGTCTGATATGTGTGTCTGGAGACAGTTAAGGTGTACATAGCTGTCTGTATGCATAGACATATATACACAATACAGTCATATAGTCCAATGTTGGTTTATAACATGTCCTGTGATTCTCTAAGTGTAGGAGCCTGCCCAGTGTGACCTTCTATAGTTAAAGTGGGACTCCATTCCAGAGATAGGTGTACTCCAGTCCAGGTTTTTGTGTGCTACAGCCATACCTCTCAGGAGTACACAGGACTTTGCTCAGGGTACTGGGTTTGTTTACCCGACATTTTCTGACATATCTCTAGTCTGACACTGCAATGTATTGCATCATTACCTAGTGCTAGACATCCTCAGATAATCACAGTGCGTTACCAGAGGAATACTAGTTGTATGATGCATATACCAGTATTATGAGGGCAGCTATGTACACTCTTGCCCAACAAGGCCAGTTGTGAGGTGTGGATACAGCAGGTTGAGTGATGACGCGCCATGTAAACTGTCCAGCATCTTGGTGATATACTGGCTGGGGATATCCTGCTTGTGTAGTATCTTTCTCACCTGAGATGTCATATCCTTGTGTGGCCATACCTCTTACCTGTACATTAGCAGATTGCCGAGGTGTTTGGCTAGAGGTTTCATCCTGTCTATGTAAACTTTTGTTTTTATGGGAAGTTACTTACATATAATTGAAAAGTGAGGTTACAAAATAATGACAGACATTTCTTTTTCAGACCACATAAGGTTCATAGGTTCATAGGTTAATACTAGGCTATCTGCCCTAGGGCATTTATAAGCCTAGCCAGGGTGTGTTTGGCTTTTGCCACCCTTTTAGATTAGTTGACTGTGCCTCTGTATAGTAGGTCACAGAAGATAGCCCTTTTAAGGTTAATTTACTGTACCTCTGTCAAGCAGGGACACAGAAGAGATCCCAGGGGTAAACTAACCTTCAGACAATTCCTGCTACTGCAAATCCCTCACCCTACCAACTTTCTCAGTATGTAAGGGTGATATTTACAACATATGTCTATCATTGTGCCTTTGTTTCACTTTTATTTCTGCCCTTTTCCAGATGTCTTGATGTTAGAAGTTGGGAGTTATGGGTCTGGGTACAGAGTGCATTCTACTATGCAGGCATGTCCATTATATGTAAAAACAAACATAAAAAATTACTGAAAATAACCACTGGCAACAGTACCAAAAAGCACTATATTCACAAAAGCCTTAGCACCTCAGCTAAACAGCCTTCAAGAAGTCCATTATACGTGTAGTATATTCCACATAGCACTGTGACTACCAGGTATGTCAGTGGCAGAGCACTAGGTGTCACTGACATGCATAATAGTTGGCACTGGAGTTATCTGCATATAGTTGTGACAAAGACAGCACTGTACCTAGGGCACTACAAGATGACTGCCTGGAGAATGTGCTGGCCAGATCCTGCCAGCAATAACCACACATACACATAGCTCACTGACCCTGCATATTGTGGACATGCAACATGTTTTCATGTGTATTGGGACAGCCCTGCCAATGTGTGCTATGCTGTTATGTCCCTGCAAACATACATGTTACTGCATTTCTGTGGGTATATGGGGGGGCACACCTGTTAACTGTACACATTTGCACAGACTGTGCTGATATTTGCTTTACATTTTGGTATTGTGCCCTGTCTTGGGGACTAGAAGCATATCAGTAAAGACCACAGGTCAGATTGCAATGGCATACACTTCAGTTTCAGACGTCTTACCCTTCATAACCTTAATGCAACTGTAAGACCTGCTTTGCTATCACTGTGTGAGTCTGTAGGGGGGTAATTCAACATTGCCACCATTTTTGGGCTTTTGCCAGACATTTCTTTCTGGTTTTCTACAGCTGACTTGCTATGTGAGTCTGAGGGGTGGGTATAGGACCCCCACACTGACATCCATGCCTGTGACCTATGACCCTCCAGTTAGTTGTCCTCACACATATACTGTAGTGGGATTTTCCACCTTGGGTACTGCTGCATAGTGTGGGGAGGCCAGTATTGGGCAGACATTTCCTGGTGTCCCACATAGCTGTCAGTTGTCTGCTGCTCTCCCAGTAGGCCATCCCATTCTCTTACATGCATGCAGCATTACCATAGATATGCTATCAAAACATACTAATCCATTAATTTATTGTTAAGAAGACTGACTTACCTTGTGCCTGCGGCAGTTGTGAGGATGGTGCTCGAGGGGTGCCTATGTTGGATGCACACAGTACACTTCCTATACATGGTAAGTTACAGGTAATGTGATGTGTGTGTCATCCATTTTACTATGTGTGTGAGTCAGAGAGAAGTGTCATTCCCTGGGGTCCCAACAGTGTCAGTGTGTGTGCTATGCATTGCCTTTTTGCCAAGGCCTGAGCATACTAGGCACGCCTCCATCTGCCTACAGGAGCAGGCTCAGGGACCTCCTCCTCTGAGTCCCTCTGTGCCTGTGGTGACCTTGGCAATGGTGGTGGGCTGTTTGGCCCTATCCCATGCTGTTCCTGCTGCAGCTGCTTCCGCAGGATCATATTGTGTAGCATGATACATACTATGAACATGTGTGCACTTGTGGCTGGAGAGTACTGCAAGACTCCACCAGATATGTCAAGGCAGTGGAACCATGACTTGAGCATCCCATACACATGCTCTATAATGATCCTGGTTTGTGTGTGTGCCTCATTATGACATTCTTGTGTGCGTGTGTGTACATTTGTGATGGGTGTCATCATCCACGACTCCAGTGCATAGCCAGCATCCCCCATCCGATGGCCATATGGGATGCCCCACTGGCAAATGCCTGGTACAGCTGTGAGGAATGCCAGATGTGGGAGTCATGATAGCTTCCAGGGCTGGCAGCACACACATTCATGATAATGCCCTGGGCATTGCACATGACCTGGTAGTTGATGGAGGGGAAGCTCCTTGCAGTTTATGTAGACCCTACCCTGCTGACTGGGTGGTGCTTTGATGTGGATGTGCATGCAGTCTATTGCATCAAGTACCTCCGGGTATTCTGCTACATAGTGGAAGAGATGCATATCGCTTGTCCTCTCCTCATGGGTGTTGGGGAAGTAAATTTGCTCACCGGCATGTGGTAGCATGGCATGCAGGAACTGGTGGAGTACCCGGATGCAGATGCCTGTGAGACCCCCATGATGTCCCCAGTAGGTCTTTGGAAAGTACCTGTAGCTAGTATTCTTAAGGCTACACATACCTTGGTATCCACTGGGATGGGTTCCCCTCTGTTGGCTCTGGGTCTGAGTTGAGGCCGGTACAGCTCGATGATTTGCTTGCAGTATGTCTCTGTCCATCCTGTAGGGGGTCTACTATCTCCAGATCATGTAGCCCCTGGTAAGTTACCCTGTGTCTGAACACTCTTCTCCTCCTCCTCAGTCTGTGGCAGTTGTCAGCATTATCCTCCTCACCGTCCTCAGCCTGTCGCACAAACTGATGGGTCAAAGCAATGGCAGCCCCTAACATTTTTCTGGTTAAAATTCCCCCGCATGTGTACACCAATGGTGCAGAGTTTGTGGGAAAAAACAGACTGTAAGGTGTTTCCATAGTTCATACTGTTGTGCTGCATATCTTGCCTGTATGATTGGCTGACTATGATGTATTCCACCTGCTAGCTATGTAATTTGCATTTCATTGATTTTATTCTGCTATTTTCCTTTTTTTCCCTTCCCGTTTCCTTCCCTTTTAAGCACCTAGGTGTGACACACAAACCCAGTGCACAAATGTCAACAGTCCTGCTATTTCTATTTTTTTTGTTTTGTTTTTTTTTAGGTTTGCCATGCAAACCTGTTTAGCTAATGTAAACACAAGTGGCCCTCCCTGGATATGAACATGCTCTTCATTTCATGGAATAAGTCAATGCAGCCTCAGACACAACCCCTTGCTTAGCTGTGCTTAACTAAGCTTATCTGGGGGCCATGGAGCTCCAATGTGCTTACACCATGCATGACACACCCCCTTTTCATGTCTGTTGCTCCTCCTGCATACACAATCGTGTTATAGCACCTACATGGTTAGGTGCATTTGGCCATTAGAATATTTTTGTGATTCAGTAAATTTCCCCTCATTTGCATATCCCACTGCCTTAGTCCCCAGTTACTGCACTACCACAGAGCCTTTCCCCTTAGCAACCACTGTTCCCTTGTATTGTTTTGATTCTGCATGCCATAGACTATAATGGCAAAATGCAGATTTCCCTTAAAATTGTGTTTTTACATTTTTTTTTCAGCACAATCCGGTTTGTGCTTCACCACCCTAGAACAATTAAACACTTTTCCATGCCAATGGCCATATATTTGGCCATTGACATGCCTAAAGATTATAACACATGATTTTATTTGAGCTGTCATGCCTCCATTTTAATTTTTGCAGAAATGTATTCAGCTATTAAGTAGCTGAATACATTTCTGCAACTAACACTATTCTTGCACGGATGGCTTCCTGCTTGCTGGATTGCTAATTCACCTCATTTACATGGTTTTCACCAGCAAATGAGGTAATTAGCATTATGCAGTGGTGTTCATGCAGAAATAGTGTAGGCAGACTCATGCACGTCAGAACAGTAATTTACTGGATTGCTTGGTGTCCATATTTTGTGCAAGAGTGACTACACTGTTCCTGCATGGATATTTCACTTTATTGAATCCCAGGGTGGGTCTTGACAGTTATATATTGAGGATCTGGATGGATAGGACATAAGCTGACTTTTGAAGTTAAATTTGTTATTTTGCATTCTGATTTCATTGGGAAGGAAGTTCCTGATTTTGGCAACTGTGTTTGAGTAAAGGGAGTTACCAGACATATATCTGCTTTTAGATATTTCTACTAGCATTTTATTTGTGGATCTTAGTTGACAGTCGTTGCAGAGATTGAGTAGTCCTGTTAGAGCTGGTACTTTATTGGGGTGGTATACTCTTTGGTGCGCCATGGTAAGTTGGTTAAAGTTTAATTAGTTAAGTAATTCTAGCTATCTATTGTTTAAGGGCTTGACAGTGATGGGATCAGTAGGAGGAGTTGGTAGTGAATTTTGCTATTTTGTTATACCAAGTGGTTAGTTTGTTTAAGTCACCTTTGTTTAGAACAGGGGATGAAGATAGTAATGTGGAGAGTAGATGAGTTCTAGCTATGATGGCTTTATTGTCAGTGGTCAGATAGTTTTTGCATCAATAAAGGGTGCTGAGTTTTTTATGAACTTTAGTTATGGTCTGGGCTTTATGTTTATTGAATTTCTGACTTTGGTCGATGATGGTTCCTAGTAGTTTGGTTTGTGGCACTGAGCTGATGAAGGTGTGGTCTTTTGAGGATAGTTTTAAAAGGGGTTCACTAGCCTTGGAGGGATAGAATAGCATCAGTTGGATGTTTTTACCTGCTGGCAGTTGGAAAGATAACTTTTAAACCAGAGCAGGGTGGATTTATTGAGGCTGAGTTCAGAAATGACAGATAGATATTTGTTGTGAGACTGTATCAAATGCTTTTGACAGGTCTAGAAAGACAGTTAAGCCTAGATTGCCTAGGTTCCATTGATGATTGACAGTATTGGTATGAGGGCAGTAGTAGTGCTATGGCATGGGTGGAACCCATGTTATGTTTTGGCAAGAAGATTGTTGGATAAGAGGTAGTTTAGCATCTGGGGAGTGAATACATTTTTCCAATATTTTTGACAATGGGCAAAGTATGGCTATTGGTCAGTAGCTGGATAATTCAGTTGAGGGGCCACCTTTATGTAATGGAATTATATGAGAGATTTTCCAGAGGGAAGGTACTTATTGCTCAGCAATAGATCTGTTAATTAAAATGGAAACAGGGTATGCAATGGCTTTGGCTGTGATCTGGAAGTATTCAGCTGAGAGTTTGTCTGCAATGAGGGTAGTAGGTTTTCGTTTGGAAAGGTGTCTATAGATGAGACTGGTTGGGACTGGTTTGAGTGAAAAGAGGTTCTATTTGTTTGGGGGATTATGTATATCAGGCAGACTAGTGGGGGAAGAGGGAGTAATCAGTTTAAGAACTGAGTTGCAGAAGTAGTCATTGAATTGAGTTGCTGTGTTGATGGTGCTATTGTTTGTGTTTGGGGATGGCATACTAGTTTTACCTGGTTGTAAAATTTTGTTAATAGCTGCCCAGAACTTCTGTGGGTTTGAGTTGTGTTTAGTTTGGATGTCAGAATAGTGGGTGTTTTTATCATTCCTTATATGACTTCTTGCTTTATTTCTTAGTTCAATAAATAATTGTCTATTCGAGTTAGTTTTGTTATTGCACCAGATGTCCTAGGCCTTATCTCTTTCTTTTAGAAGTAGGCAAGTGGTTTTGTTAAGCCAGGGGGCAAAGTTGGATTTGGTTCTAATAGATCTAGGGAGTGCTAGCTAATTAAGTATATCTAGAAAGGTGGAGTTAAAGTGGTCACCCACCATGTCCAGTGGAAGGCAGTTAAGTGGAGACCAGTTACTGAAGTTTAAGGCTGTTATGAAGTCAGCTAAGCAACCAGAAGAAAAAACAGACAGTTAATTACACCCAAGGGCAGTGGAACTGTTGAAAGTATCCTGTTTCCTAAGGTAAAAAACTTATAAATGTATGATAATAGGCAGCTTCCTTAGGTAGAATAGTAGAGACTGCTTTCACAAGCTATCTCCAAGTTTCTATGATAGCTCTGCATACGAGGGCAGACTATACTGTTTGCAGTTTAAACTAGAGAGAGTAAAAACATAGAGGGCAGGTTTCAAGGGGAGGGAAGACCTATCCTGCAGAGACAGTGTGCGTGCCACTTGCAATATGTGTTCAAGATAAAATAGTTAATAACACTTGCCTAGTAACACTAGCAGATTAACAGAATTTAAACTGTTGCCCTGCAGGTAACGAATAAGTTCTTTTTTTGCAGTGAGGAATTTGTGGTGGGGAGGATGGTCACTTGGGCAGGATATATATATATATATATATATATATATATATATATATATATATATATATATATATATATATAACACATACACACACACACACACACACACACACACACACACACACACACACACACATACACACACACACACACCCCTATGTGAACTGAATATTGTTGCATCTGCCTTTCTTTGGCATTTATTTAGTTGGCAAAATTTAGTCAACTAAACAGATGGCCAACAGGTGGCCAAGATCACCACAGTTGTTGGGTTAGGGTGGGAAATATGCCCTTTCCCCAAAATTGTGCGATCACAGAGTTATGGAGATAGTTTTTTTTTATGTAAGTTTTGCATGCATTGAGATTGTTGCTTGTACATGCATAGCAGCATGTTGACATGTGCAAAGTCTCATTTTCCTCTGGTGGACATTTGGGTATTTCACTTAACTTCAGTACATAAAAACACACATACACACTATATATATATATATATATATATATATATATATATATATATATATATATATTATATATATATATATATATATATATCCATATATATATGTGTGTGTGTGTGTGTATGGGTGTTGGACACAGTATTGAATGTACAGTGTCCCAACACAACAGGTCGACACCAAATGGTCGACACAGACAGGGAATGTATAGGTGTGCAAAGTCAAAAATCCCTAAGTAGGAGAATATTTCTTGGAGTCGTCTCTGAAGAAGCCAGGTTCACTGGTGAAAGCGCTCAGTCGGTGTGCTTTTTACTCGAATAAATTTCTTCTGCATCAAGTTCCTGGTCTGTGCCTTATTGCCGTTTCTACCTACACAGTGGTCGATGTTTTTATTTTAATTTCTAGTGGGTTCCTGTATTGGAGCTGTGTACTGCTTTTTGTTTTCAACTCTTATACTCAGCCAAAAGAGGGTTGTAATCTGGGCATAATCCATAGCTATCTGCACAGAAAGAACATGATGGCATTGTGCATGGCCATTGGGAGACAGTGCTTTCCTGGGATGATGCTATGATCAGCCTCTATTCTCCATAGTGGAACATCTTACTTTTACAGACACTCTTATGCAGCTGTTTACCACTACCACTATGCAAGGCACACAGTCTGCACCTGCCACAGTTGGTGATCCAACCTGTCAAAACCAATGCTGGGCTGGCCAGGTGGCTGAGTTGCTCAGTGATGGTCAGTTTATGTGCAACCTCTAAACATGTACTGTTCCAGCAGTTTCACCATATCTGTGTCCTGTGGGTCATCAGAGCCAGCATTGCCTTTGTAGTATTAAGGCATTACTATATCATCCTATAGTGGTATTTCCACCCACACAATGAATGAAATCATATTTTTCCCTAAAATGAAATCATATTTTTCCCTAATACCACTACTTATATGATCCCTGTCTTGGCCTCTATTAATCTGTTTCCATCCCTTGTAGTTTAGGCTGCCATGTGCCCATGTGTTCCTATGTAACTGTGCAAATGATGGTTATGACCCTCATATCTCCAATTTCTGTGTGGTGTACATTGTGATATCTGATACAGAGTGCATAAACTTAACTATAAACTGCCCAGAATAGCCATTATTAACACTGCATGCATCGTTTTATACTCTTTGTCACTGCACTGCCAGTGTGAACATGTCAGGGCCCACAGAATTTGAGTAAATGTTGCTGATTTGCCTGCCCTGCTATATACAGTGCAGAATGCTGGCTGGGGTATGGTAGTATAGCCATTGCTGGTTGTCCATAGCCATTTGTGTCACTGCTGATGGATATGGTTGTGGTTATAATGGGTTTCAGTGCTACAGTGGTGAAGTGTCACAGGGATGCTGACTGGTCTGTTTGATGTCATATACTCATTCAGCAACATGTAGCATGCTACAGATATCTGGAATGGTTGTAGTAGGTGCATACTGCAGTGCTCCCCCCAGACACATCCAGGCAGTGGAACAGGGAATTTAGCAGGCAAAATACATGCTATGTCACACATTTAGTTTGAGTGCCAGTAATGTTACCCTGTTGTTCCACATGAAAGTCATCAATAAGAGTTCCAGGGGTATCCTATATAATCTGTAATATGTTAGAGATGGCGGTAGAGATACATTTGGTGTTAAGTCTTGTGTACATGTTATGTAATGTAGCTGTGGATGTGTACATAAGCCACTGTACACTTGCATACTAGGTGGCCCTGTGGGATGTCACTATGCAGTAAATGTTGATACAGATGATGTGTATGCCATTTGTGGAAATCATGGCCATTGTACAGTCATATGGTTATCAGCATCTGTGCATGACACACTACCTGGCAATTGATTAAATAGTAGCCATAGCTATTGGTGTACCACTTCACATTGTTCATGGACACCAGCTAGGGTCCTTATTGCCACCTGAATACAATCTGCTGCTTCCAACACTTTGGGGAGGCAGGCAATACCACAGAAGCCATGCATGGTAGTGGTTCTGTCCCCTCATGAGTTGGGAAAGCAGATATACTCTTCCACATGGTGCTGTAAAGTGTTGAGGAACAACTTAAGCATTCTACAAAGTGATACCTTCAATCTGTATAAGAAGTTCATGTATTCCTCTAGTTCCAGTCTTTGAGCTATACATGTTAACCAATGTCCGTATGATGTCTCTACTAAAGACAATCCTGCACCTGTTGGTATGTGAGCTGGTGATAAGTAATCCTGTACTTGTTCTGCTTTTGGTAGCAATCATGGCCACATCATGCACCAAGGAGACAGCTGGCTGAGCTTATGAGGTGCTGTTGCTACATTCAGAACCATGACCCTGTAGCCTACCACGTCTGGGTGTGGATATTACAATCACTGACTGAGTATAGGATGAAGTGTCACTACAGGAGCGGGATCTTGCATGGCCAAGGATACTAACTCCAAAAGATGTAGCAGCTTTCCAGCCATGTGGATGCCTACCTTCCCTCAACATATGCTTCATCACAGACACTGCCTGATCCAGTGTGCCTTTCATCCATTCCAAGGAGTTGCCCACATGATTCAGGGAGACACTCCAGTCAGAATGCACAATGTTTAGTAATTGTAGTGTTTCTTCTGAGGCTCTGGTAGAACATGCCTGTGCCTCCACTATGGCCCTACACCTAAGTCTTGTACCTATTGACACACCAGTATCAGGAGAAGGGTGGACAACAGGCCTCTTCCAAACACCCCTTTCAACCCTCCTGTGTGGTACCACACCCTCATGATGGCTACAGGAAGAAGCAACCAGAGTAGCTGCACTACCCTGATCAATGGCATCACCCTCAGCCTGTCCTATATCAGACGTCTTCATGTCAAGGGTATGCATAGGTGTACTGACTGTGTCCAAAATATAGGCAGGGGATGTGGGAAGCATAGCCTCAATGTCAGACTGACTCTCTTCACCTAGACTGTGCATCTTTATCACCACTATGATCACCAGAGGCTAACAACATCTAACATCAGGGGGTAGGAATTCCACAGTGCCACTCTGTGGATCACCTAGGATAACAAGCAATAAACACAAGAAACAGAAAATTGATCACATAGTTTCCTTATATGAAAGGTATGTTAAAATTTAACAGATGCTAAAACAACACAAATTTTAATCCCATATAGACCCAAATCTACCTTACAGACAATAATACCAATAACCAATTGTATGCTTACCATGTGCAGGTGAGCTGACAGCCTGCAATCCAGATGTGCCTGTATGTGAGGAAGGGAAAGGAAAGAAGGATGATAAGTATCATGATGCAAATGAAACAAGAAAAATAAAACATTTCTCTTCACAAATGCAGATTAAAAATATTCTCAAACAAAAATGTAGTGAACAGTTGTATTCCCCCCAAAAAACCTCCTCTAGTTCTCCATGAATGCGTTGTCTGACTCACAGTAATCAGTGGCTCTCTATATATCAGACATCTAAGGTATTCGTATATAAAGATATAACAATAACACCTGCATTTTGCATACCCGGAAAGTCTGCTTCTGACACTCTGGGTCTGTTATCAACATCTGCAGCAACATCAATAATCTTGTGGGACCCCTTTGATGAGCTATCTGGATCTTTGACAGTGGAAAGGAACTCTTCTGTGTCAGTTAGTTGTGGTTTGGTAGCAGGACCACCTCTCATAGCTACCTGTTTCCAAGCAATTGCAGCTGCCCTACTTCAGACAGAGGTTATCATATCACTTGCCTGGTATTGTATCTGGGAGTAAGTTCTCCAGTTACCTCCAACAGCATTAATGTCACTGTCCACCTGCCACCATATCCTGTCTTGGGCAGATTGTCACCTCTACCTCTCCCTAACAAAAACAAAAGAGCTCTATGGTGACATAAGGCCTCAGAAATTACCTCATTTTCTGCATCAGTGGCTTGCGGGGTACAGATTTCTTCTTGGCTGCCATATCCCTGTATGAGACGAAACTGAAAATAGACACACATAATTACATATATAATACATATTCAGGATGGCTATTTACTCAGTTATGTTTGAATGCATGCATCCATCATGCACAGAACAATTTAAAAGTTAATGTTCCCTATGATTACACACAAGATAGGACTGTCCCTCCACTAAAAATATTTTGAAATAAAATATCAACAACATTCTGTAACAGTTCTGCAATGCAGACAATGCAGGTTTAACTGTCATTGGGATTCATAAACAATTGTGTAGGCTCCATTCTATGCCTATATGATATAAGCATGTTAGTGAGATGAGCAGTTCTAACTGAATATGCATGCTTCTAATCATGTCTACACAATTGTAAGCACCTGTTCATGGCCAGCAGTAGTGTTTGCAAGCATGAACACAGAATGTGAAGAAAACTGCTCACATATGACCATGCACTGTAGCCCAGAATTATTAAGGCGAGTACAGGGTAAGAATACAGAAGGAGGGAAAGTGAAATGGGGGAACTGTACACAAAATCGTGTTATACTACTAATTAATGTTGAAGAGGAAATGTTAAAGTGTCATGCAAGCAAATGTGACAAAAGTGTATAAGAAGCATTTCTGACTTAAATCCTGTAATATTGATGTAATGATAATTAATGTCAATGACAATCCCGCAGATATGCACATGCTAATAAAGGATGTGATAGGGACATAAAGCTCCAGTGTAACAAAGGGGAGCAAAAAAATGATGCACATGTCAATTAAATGCTGAGTTGAGATGATAGTTAGCAAGGACAGTAGATAATTTATGAGATGAACACTCTTCCTATTCATAAAGGAGGTAACTCCACAGAAATATCTAATTTCAGACCTATCACTATCCTCTCCTCTCTCTCCAAAATCCTTGAGAAATGCATGCACAAGCAAGTTATGCATTATCTATTACAAGAAAAATGCCCCACTCTAACACAGCATGGCTTCTGTCCCAAGCATAGTACAACCACAGCTCTACTATCATTTCTCAACACCTTACCCCTTGCTAAAGATGATCACAAACTCATATGCTGTCTATTCCTTGACCATTCTAAGGCTTTTGACACTGTCTCACACACTCTGCTACATAGTAAACGTGTAGACCTAACCTTCTCCCCTGATACAGTTGCATGGTTCTCTAGCTATCTCTCTGATAGGCTACAATCAGTATGATGGGACTCAACACTATCTACCCCTCTCTCAGTAAAAAGTGGTTTTCCCCAAGGTTCCATTCTTGGACCTCTACTCTTTAATATCGGTTCCCTATTAAAATTGCGAAGGTACACTTACCCGAATATGGAAACATCGACACGTATATGTCAAACCGCGAAAACACTGATCGTCCTAAAGCGCGAAATCCAAAATGTTGAATCGGCATGGTTGGCCCTTCTGCAGTATAGTTCCATAAGGTAAGTGTATGATAGTTACAGACCTTAGGGTTAGGGTGTGGGTTAAGGTAAGTGCATCGATAATAATATATGTAAGGTTTAGTGTAGGGTTAGAAGCAGGGTTTTGGTTAGTGTATGTATGTGTTTTTTTTATTTTGTTTGGGTAGGTAGTATGTAGCACGCGGTGGGGATGGACAACTATGACGGTTCGAGATTTTGAATTTCGTGGTTTAGGGCATTTGATGTATTCGCGGTTTGCGTAATAGGTGTCGATGATTATGTATTCGCTGAATAAGTCTTTCACGGTTCTAATATAGATCCTTAATATCTTCACCAACTCACTCCACTCCTCTTGTCTTCAATCTAACATTGTCCAATACACAGATGACTCTACAGTCATAACTATTGCTAATTCCCCCTTAGAACTCCTAACAAATACCCAGACATCTTTCAACTCAGTAGAGATATGGCTCACTAATAATCAGTTCATCCTCAACCCTAAGAAAACAAAATTACTACTCGTTCTACCTAAATCTGCAAACCACATTAAACTTTCCTTCTCCATAAGTCCCTAAACAATACTCCTATAGAAGTCAAAACTAGCACAGAACTCCTTGGCATTACCATTGACAACCAACTAAAATTCAATCTTCACATTAACAATTGTATCAACAAAACCCACCAAAAGCTAGGACTACCGTACAGGAACAACAAATTCATAACTACTGAAGCTAGGATTTCTCTTACCCATGCCTATCTTCCACCATGCTTATTGTTCCCAAATACTCACAAATCTAAACTTTTTCCTACTTACCAAATTAGAATCAACCTACCACAAAATAGCTAGATTTGCAGCTCAACAAACATAAATCTCACCACTGTCTCTCCCTAAAATACCTGAACTGGCCCAAACTACCTCACCTGTTCCTACAATCTCAACTCCAAATCATACACTCCATCCTATATCAGCCTGATTTCTGCTCATCTATCTTCTCTCATCTCTCACTACACCCCTACCAGACTTCTCCAAAGCTCAACCCAAGAACTACTATAAATCCATAAACCCAAATCCAACGCAGGGTGCAACTTATATAGCTACCATCCCTCTATTGCATGGAACAAACTCCCACTAGAAATAAGGACCATGACTCACCCCAAACAATTTAAGCTAGCAACCAAAGACCACTTTAAAAAACACTGGTCCTGCCATTGCACTCACCCTCCCTGATTATTACCTACCTTTATAGTACAGTAAAACTAACTTACCATTAACTACTTCATCGTATGCTTCCTATGCAACCTCCAAAGCTTCTTCTATACTCTGCTCCCTGAAATTCTTATGTAACCTTTTAAGTTTCTGCTACTCTGCATACAAAACCTTATATTTACTCAATTCTCTTTTTAAACCAAAACATACAACTTATTCTACTTTTTTAACGTTCTCCTTTTTGTTTATAGTACTGTTTTATCTGTCAACAATGTACATGTATGTACCTTAAGTATTTTAACTACCAACATTTTATATTGCTATTTTTATTGAAATTTATCTATATTGCTATTTTTATTGCATTATATATCTTTGAAGCTTTTCTCCCCCAGCCTCCTCTGAAAAGGGGCAATAGCTCAGCCAGACACTCCCTGTCAACAAATGTAAAATAAAATTTAATAAATAAATAAATGAATACATAGACTGCAGTTATTGTGCATGAGATGTATATACAGAGAATGTATGTATGCAGGCTGATACCACTGCTATATTCTCCACCTCAGCATGTACACACAAGAACAAAAGGACCTTACAGTTGTAATGTCAGGTACATCAGAAATGGACATTGTTTTTCAAAGAAATGATGGTAGCAGCAAGAGGAAAGGGGCTCATCACCTATAAGCATGTTTAGCTAAGCAACTGTTGAATAGTTATGTAAATGCCATGTGGTAATCTAATAACACAATGTTGATAAGTGACAAATGACAAGACAGAGTGGATGATATGTCATGAGCCCAGTTTTGCCATTATTACTTCGCAAACATCTCCGACATTGTAATACTGAGCATGCTCACATGGAATTACAGGGAACAGTAACATAACAACAAAAAGTTATTTTCCCTGTGGATGCTAGGCTTTGCTAGTGTTACAAAATGCCACTGTAATTCTATCCCATAATTAGAAGGATACATAAAGGTATGTGAGGTGGCCAATGGTATATGACAGAAATAATTGTCACACTACTTAAGCAGTGATGGAAATGAACCACCTATCTACCCACATACATCATCTATACAGCATATTATTAGCAGCCAGTGCCACAGGAGAACACTGAGTACAAGTGAGACATACAGCATATATGAAGGGATAACACTAACAGTGTATTGACAAGGAGATGCATCTGGTAAAATTAGTTTTATAGATATCTGGGTTTGTAACCGTTGCCACTGCAAATGTGCATAAAACAATCCTGAAATCATTTGCAGTCACACTTGCACAAGATAAGCACTGCTTACCTATGTTCACATTGCAGAGAATAGTATAACACATGTGAGCACCACAGGAGGTCTGACATTTAAATAAGGACAGTTCACTAACTGGAAGCATTCAGTTACATATTTGTGGACAGATTATGGATTAAAAATGCAATGTTTTCTTTAAGTATTGTCTTGGAAATTGTACTCAGTAGAGTACAGACAGTATGCATAGCTACACCTTTGCGTTGAGAAGAAGATGTGGATATGAAAGGTGGGCTTAGGGGATGGTTGAGTCATCTAGCAGTTTAAAACCTTTATCCAGAGTAGGAGTTGGTTGAGCACATACTTATCTAACTGTAAACATTCCCACTCACACACACTCTAGTCTTCTATGTTGGAAATTGAACATCCGACCTATCTAGTTACACTATTTAGAAAGCACTGCATTAGTCACAAGCACTACAGGAGAAGTCTGAATACTGAAGGGACAGAGTGCACTTTTTTCAGTATGACCTCATCAGTGTGTGTCATATAGGATGTTTCTGTAAAAATTGGAATATGAGAGTTGTGTGAGCATTTAAATTTAATCTTATCAGGGGAAGTAGATACAGCACTAAGCATTATACACAGTCTCTCCCTCTCACTTACAAACCCACACAAACACAGACACACACACACGCACGCATGCACACGCGCGCACACACACACACACACACACACACACACACACACACACACACACACACACACACACACACAATAACTTTCCATGTTGAGCATCAAACCTCCTCCTTATCTAGTTACACAATCTCAAGAGCACTATATTACTTATAGGTGCCATACAGAACATTGTATTACTTGCAAGTGTCACAGGAGAAGGGAGCTGTATGCACATTTAAATGCATTCTCTTCAGGGGAAGTAGATGTAACAACTCGCATTAGACACACACACACACACACACACACACACACACACACACACACACACACACACACACACGCACACACACACACACACACACACACACACACACACACACACACTAATTTTCCATGTTGAATATCAAAACTCCACTCTATCTATTTATGTAATTGAGAGAACACTGTATTATTCACAAGCACCATAGGAGAAATCTGATTCTTAAATGAAGAGAGTGCACTTTTGTCAGGATGACCTCATCAGGATGTTTCACAGAGAATGTTTCATCCAAAAGTTGGATAAGGGAGTGGTGTGAGCAATTAAGTCTAATTTACTCAGGGGGAAGTGGATATAGTACCAAGTGTTTCAAAGGGTCTCTGTCACAGACACACAGACACAGAAGTCATCTATGTTGGGCATTGATCCCCCTAGCTATCTAATTACAAAATCTAGACAGCATTCTGCCATACTGCATTATGTACATTGGTAAGATAAACATGCAAGTCATACACAGCACACTGCTCTACAGAGTAACAATGATGGATTATGTGAGAATAAGTTCATCCAGCTTGTGACACAGTGCAAGAGTAAATATTGTAGAGCAGGCATACCTCAGATGAATAAATTAAGTGAGTCAACATCATTCTGTAATCAAGATCACCTGTTGACAAAAGTAATACAGACATACAGACGTTGTGCAACAGAAAACTAACATTCTTTGATTTTCTCTTTTTTTGTATAGTACTCCTTGAGTGCAGCCCTAAGAAGCTGATTTGGGGTGCTGATGGCAGTGTTACAGTATGCATAATCATATCTTGAAGTGTTGAACTTACAATGGTAATTAGCCGTACTCTGTGCTGCTCTGTGCCAACTTCTGTACAAAGATCTGTACAAAACAGACTTCACAACAGGTAGCAGGCACATTAATGAAGCAGCAGGATAATGATGTAAGTGAAGGTTTAGCCAACATTTACAGAAACAGGAGTCAGACAAAACATCATGGAACATGTTTTCATCCATGTTTATTTGAACCTTTAGAGCATTCTAAGAGAAGCATTGATGCCTAAGTAGCATCAGTACACATCAGCTAGGAAGTCATACTTATGATAACTAACATGACAAACCAAAAAAAGGAGCCAGCATAGGTCCTGTTGAAAAATAAGTGTATTAAAAAATACACATAATATACACCATAGTAACAGACTGCATATACATATGCAAAAAAATAGATTGCACAGACAGGTTTCGGCTAAACAGCCTTCCTCAGTGTAACAAAAATAATAAAGACCATTGCATTCAGAAGCAGCCCATAAATATATCGGTGTACAATTAGGACAGAGACCAATGAAAATAATACACAAATTAGATAATCAAAACTGTCCATTTAAACCTGGAGGAAAAAGCCCTCCCAGTTTGACAATCCACTTTTTTCTTTAATATCCAAAACTTGATGTAAACCAGCTAGATCGTTATTTTTATACACAATACAATCAATAATAGTGAATTTAAATGAACCAGTCCGATGATGACAGATATGCTTATATAGTGCACTAGTTTGCTTATGTATCCTAATATCACTCAAGTGTTCACTGATTCTAAGCTTGAAAGGCCTAGAAGTTTGTCCCACATAAAAAGCTTGACAAGAACAAATAGCCAAGTAAATAATCCAAGTTGAGCTGCAATTGCCAAAAAAATCTATGTCATAAATATTTTAAGCGTTTTTACTAGAAAAACAAGTAGTTTTATATATGTGTGAACAACTTGAGAAATGACCACATGGATAACAATCTACTAACTTCTTCCCAGTGATGGTCCTTTGTGTCAGTCACCAACCCTGTATCCTCGGGCTCTGAATCTGGCACATAAATCCGATTCAAAGAGCTCGTGAGTGGCAGTACTAGAACATATTCTTTTAACCCTGAGAAATTGAGACTTTGAGATATTCCTGATGACATGTTGGGGGGTGGAAGCTAAACGCATGTAGAAGAGTGTTATATTGAAGAAATTTGTGGAACACCTGTGTTTCTAAAGTATTAGAAGGAGTATGTGTAATCAAAACATCCAAAAATGTAATCTCTTGCTGATGCCAAGTTAATTTAAACTCAATACCCCAAATATTTTCATTCAGGTATTCCACAAATTCCTCAAGATACCCAGCGTCAGCCCTCCACACAAGCCAACAGTCATCAAGATATCATCTCCAAATATCCATTTCATCAAGGTAAATAACTAACATGACAGGACAACACATTTCAACAAAAGTGACTGTATGTATTCATGTCCATTACCCTGTTGACCGCTGTAATCTATAAATCCAACTCCTCGTTTTGTTCAAAATGACATTAAACTGAATGCACACAGCTTAGCACAGCAGCATGAAGTGAGACAGAGTAGTGCAGATGAAGGCTAACAAATCCCAAGATATTGCCATAAGCTTTGTACCTCTGTTTAGCCCAAGTTGCATGTGTTGTGTCATGCCAGACATTAAATGAATGCAGAGGTGGAAAATTAATGATACAGAAGGGACAAGATATACTGAGAGGGTAAGATGGAGGCAGGGACAAAGAAGATTATGACAGAAGGATAATGGCTGCCAGCAACAATATTTAGCTAACAGGTACCCATAAATTAGTGTATTAAAACAGTTAATAACACTTATCTAATGCCTCCATTAGAACGCTTAAAATTATTTAGAATTCTTTCTACACATGTGAGAATTAGCTCAGCATACCACAAAGGAATTACACTTCCCAAGATTAAAATAACACAACTGAAGCACACCGACAATGTAATGAGGCAGAAGGGGTGAACAGACACACAGAAACTGATGCAGACAGGAACAGCAACAATATGCTTTGTGGGACATGTAGGAACTTCTACTTGGTGCTTTAGTCTTAATTACTAAATCATCATTAATCTGTCATGCTCAGTACAATAAAATGATTGCTATAGATAAAAATAAGGGGAGGAGAGTACAATAAACATCAATACCTAACCAGGATAAGGTTTAATTAATAAGTCTCCCTTTTGGGGCGGCAGTGTGTTTTGAAAATGATGTCTTGCTGCACATTTCCAATGTTATGTTAAGGAAATACTTTATAAAGAGAGAAATACATACTTTTGCAGTTAAATAGTTGATAGTGATGTGAAATGTCAGGAAATAATAAATTGACCTATAGCTGCAATTGAACCCATGACACAAAAACATAATACCACAGACATGGTAATTATCTCAAGATGCCATATAGTTAACTCCTTAGGTAATATATCTAGCATCATCAAGTTTGCATTTATTCTGATTTCCCACAGCACAGTAGATTTAAGCACATTTGCGTGGAAGTAACCACTACAGATTAAACTAAAATACTCAGCTTTTGCAATAAGAAGTGAAACAGTGCTACTGCATTCAGTTTTGCTGCACAATGCCAAACTCCATGCAAATGCCAGGGACATAAAGTGAAGGGTTTTCCATGGGCCATTACTGGCCAAGTGTATTTTGTGTGAATCTATTTTCTGACCAGATTAAACATGTGAAAATGGGTGGATAAGTCAACGGTGAAAATGGAGTCTGGCAAGCAGACGATTTCACACATGGGAAAGAACACAGGAATTTGCATGTGTGTTGTGGAAGAGCACCATAGCTATACAATTCTTCACAACATAAATGTACAGTTGTACACACAAATTCACTCACCACACAAGTGATGGGTGGCAACAACAGTATAATGTTGAATGGCCAATTAGACCAGATCAATTGTGTCAAGATGATACACTGACAAAGTAGAGAGCTGTGTATTAAAAAAAAAAATATATATATATATATATATATATATATATATATATATATATATATATATATATATATATATATATATATATATATAAAACAGACACACACACATATGTATGTATATATGATGTTTAGCTGTAGTGTTATTGTGCACTTCAACCACTTTTTAGCATAAACATCCAACTAATAAACAGTGAGATGTCATCCACTGAAATCTGTACTGTTCCAGTTTTACATCAACATGTCCAGTGGCTCTTGCAATTCAGGTACTAATGTTTAGCTTGTGATCATAGGTAGTTCAAATTCAGCCATTAGTGCTCAGACAATGTTGTGTCAGTCTTATTGTGATGGGACATGTTGCTAACACTGTTGTCAAACATATTTGCTGTGTACATGTATAGATATTGATATCTCTTGCAAAAAACTATGATAATTTCTCACATAGCAATGTTTGTATTCAGAGTAATGGGGACATGTGATCACATTTTCCTTACATAACATATGTAGGAAGTTTTATCCTCAGACACCAGGGAATAAGACAACATTCTATATGTTGTTAACTTAGTACAACAGTTACAGGCACGTATATGCCTTGCAGCAATAACATGATGGAATGCCTTCACATAACAATATATATCACAATTGTAGAAACACTTCTACCATGGTGCATTCATCCTGTATATCATGTATTTTTTGCAGTGAAGTGCTCATCTGTTCAACATCCACATTCAGTTGGCATTCTGTGGCCTTATATTGTAATACATGAATGGTATCCACCACAGATATAATTTGTCGATTTACAATGGGAGAGGCACATCTGGGGATGCACTGCAATACTCAGCTGAGAAGGCAGCACAGATGATAACCATGTGCGCCATGCTACACAACATGCTAACAACAACACATGGCGGTCTTCCCATTGCAGATGTGGGTGAACTATCCTAATGTGGGTGAACATCCATCTCCAGATGTCTGAAGATGACATCCCACAGATGTCAGAGGAGGAGCAGGAGGACATTGGGGCAGAATACACAGGGATGGGTGACTGACAGTGTGACCACAAGTGCAGGCCCAGGCAACACGGCAGCATCTGACACAGATCTTTGGTTCATGACAAGCCACACATGCAGAAGTACACAGATTAAACATTGATGTTCAGGTGTTATCCCACCACAGCAGCAAGGATTGCATCTAATGACAATTACCCTTTAGATGTACTTGCTGAGCATCAGACATAACAATATAATCATAACATAGAACAATGTGAACATATACAAATCTATCACAACAGGGATCATCAACTCAGGGCACAACTGGCAGATGTATGTGTACAGACTCATACTGGTGTATCTGTGAAAGGCAGACAATAAGGGACACACATCTGTGCAGCACATTCCTATCTGTCCGCTAAAAAAGATGCCAACAAGAAAACAGCTCAGGACATAATGCAGAACTGCTGTCAATATCACAAGAAAAATATATCACTGTAAAGTATGAATAAAGTAATTCAATAAATGGAGTCAGCTATGATTAGTAAAACTGTCAGACTACCATGGTGTCAGACTTACTAACTAACACAGACAGATGACATCGTCATTGTTCTGCACAGCAATGATCATCACCACAGGGTGAGACTGACACTACCAGACAGAGTGGATCAACTGTCAATTTTATTTTAACGCAGTCCAGGGCTCCCATGCTGATGGCTCACAATGCAGTCAAGCCTGCCCCTCCACTTTTGGAAACACTTGGCCGACAGAGGAGACTGATGGGGTGATGCCAGCTTTGGGAGATACACTGTGGGAAGGAGCATGACTGTGACTTGACTCTCTGGTCATGACTACTGGGCCCACATCAAATAGGCCAGCAGTGGACATATGTGCACATTGGAGTATAGACATTGATGCCCGATGGGCAGGGTTTGTTCTGCTGAGATGAGGCCTGCCTCTCCCATGTGGCAATTGACTAAGTGCAGTCATGCCATGCAGAACCTTGCTTGTACTACAGCACTGCTGTAGTACTGTCATGTCCAGAAATTCTAATGACTGCCACAGATAATATATTTCATTCTGTGCAGTCAGTGATACCATTACCTCAGTATGTCTGGATTCCTGTCCTTCATGCAGCACACCCAGCTTGCGTACAACATAATCTGTGGCACAGGCAAGGGCATGGATGTGAGATCTATGATATCCGTGGGAATGTTCATTTGCCTGTAGAAGTAGGCAGGCATCCTCTGACACATGCCCATGTACACCAGCTGTCCACCTACATCTATTGCAATGATCAGAATCAATGTGTTGTGGGGAGCTGTCAACATCAGCAGCAGTGTCAAAATGGATCTGTTGTCCACAGGCATCATCCTGTGCACCATCCAATGTACCCTCATTGTCAGAATGGCTAGACACATTTTCCTCTACATCTGAGACTAATGCTAAATCCATATTACTGTTATCACCTGGGCCAGGCTGTATCATTATGTCAGTGATTTCTATTTAATTTCTCCAAGATTTTTGGGTTTTAATACAATAAGAGGAATGGACCCCATTTCTAAGTCAAACTATGATTAAAGTTCCTGAAATTAATATTGTTTTGATCATCAATGTTAGTCAAAAGTGCTCTTTGCAGCACCTGCAATATGCCCGGAACTGACTCCTTCTGCAATTCAAATGGAGTTACATGTATCGATAGCATAGCATAGCTAAATAAGACTTCAAATTCCTTTTTTATGAGACACATTGCTTCTACTACTATTGGAAGTGTCTGAGTGTCCAGTTTCCTGTGTGACAGGGGCCATACTACCATACTGAGAAACATCAGATCACACATCAGGATCAGTGGATGGGCTACTGGAGAATAAAGGCAGTTAATGTGATAAAAGAAGAGATAAATGACACAGGTCAGGAACACATGCTTACATCACATGCTGTATATCATTAAAGATATATGATGCATATAGCTCACTGAAATGTTACAGATAATAATGACTTACTATGAGGTCTTTTCTGTGTATGTGTCACAGAATCTATATAACAGGGAGCTGACAATTATGCTACATATCCAGGATACCTGACATATGTGAGGAATACAATCATAACACACACCTGACAAGTCCTCATGGGAAGATGGTGCTGGAGGAGAGGGCTGAAATGCAGTTGTTGTAGGAAAACAAAGTCATAGCATTCTTAATCACATCTTTGCCAGTATGGACCATCCCAACTGTGTTAAAACATGTAGTAAGTTTAACACAAACATGCCATTTGTTTTTGCACTTGATGATGATGCAGTCTATCCAATGAATGGGTAGTAAGGCACAGTATTAATGGAGGACAACAACAGGAGTAACAACAATAGCATGTATGAAAGATAGGTAATAGCATACCACTGACAGAATCCCGTTATTGTGAGTTCATGTGTTGTACTGCAAATTCTGTAGTAGATAAGTAAAGAGAATGACAGTACAGTTGTGTCTACATGCAACAGAATACTGACAGAGTGACCTAAACAACACAGTAACAGGAGCTGCAGATACTCATGTGATGTACAGTGCACTTGCTGGCCAGCTGTCCCTGTGCAGAAAAAGAACAACATTAAAGTCATGCAACACAGGTCTGATACATATTGCAGCAGCCTATTAACCTGTTGTGGTAACACACCTGGTCTGAATGTACTTACACCTCCATGGCTTATGCCCCTACTGGATGTACCTGTAGAGTTCAATGTTAGGGAAATAACAATATGACAGTAAACAGCAGTGCCATGATGTGAGGTTGAGGCAATTACAGCTAGTGGTCACAGTAACACTCTATGGAGACACTCACTTGCCATTTCCTGCTGTTGTGCAGAAATAGATGGACCTGTGAGCATTCATGCAGACAGCATTACATATGTTGGTTGCACTTTTCTGTCTGTACTGCAGTTGTATGGCTACATGTCATTACATTTTCCTTGAACATCATCACCCTGTACAGATCCTTGTGCATGATGTCATTCTGCTGCTAAAAAACAAAAATGACAACACCTGAATATGCATGCAGCAGGAATACATGAAGATTTACTCTATAGTTATCAATGTTATACAAAGTAACATATACGTGTGCATCCTAGAACACCTGCTTCTATCCCACCCTGGGTATGCGGCCCTCCTCACTCACCCTATACAGGGATGCAATCTATTGTGACCTTCCATTGCATTAATTATGTTGATGAGGTCGGCCCAGACTTTTTTTTTCCATACTGTATTCCCTGCCTGCCCAAGGAGTCTCGGTCCATGTTGTTGCAGATCATCTATTATAATTGTGTTCTCCTGTAGGAAGAAATTGTCATCACTAGGTCTAAAAGACAGCAATATGCACATGTTCAAATTCATGTGGGGGGTCTACTTATGGTGATGATTATGTGGACAGCTTATGTCAGTCTAAACACTATGCTTTCTTGTGCAATGCAAAATTCTATGAAATACTCACTGTGACATATAGTAATATGACACATAAAAGCATACAAAAATGCCTTCACACATAATCCCCCAGATTCAGGAATACCTACATGGAGTGTCAGAATAGTGCAGGAGCTGCTTAATGCAATATGGCAGCCAAGCAATCCAGGATCGAGCTCCCAGGATGTGCATGAGTGCTCCTACACTATTCCAGCATGGGCGCCAGTGCTATATGCTAATTACCTCATTTGAAAAGAGGTAAATTAGCGATCTAGGAACCAGGCAGTTGTCCGTGCCCGAACAGTGTACAAAGCAGAAATGTATTCAGCTAGTAGCTGAATACATTTCTGCAAATTAAAAAACGGAGGCATAACCTCGAAAGAAAGCATGCATTATAGTTAGTAGGCATGCCAGTGGCCAACTATATGTCCAGTGGTATGAAAAATAATTTACTTTTTATAAAATAAAACTTTTATTTTTTTTTGGCCAATCTCGCCTGTTTAAGCATAGGGCAGTGGCGCGCAAATGGGATTGTGCCGAAAATAAAAAAAAATGTGAAAAGCAATATTCAGGGAAATCTGCATTTTGCCATTATAGTCAATGGCATGCAGAATGAAAACAATACCAAGGAGCAGTGGTTGCTAAGGGGAAAGGCTCAGTATGAGTACAGTAACTATGGAGTAAGGCAGTAGCATATGCAAATGAGGAAAATCTTACTGAATCAAAATTTCTTCTAAGTGTCAGACTGCACCTAACCATGTAGGTGCTCTAATATGGCCGTATAAGCATAAGACATAAATGACATCAAAAGGGGGTATGTCATGCTTGCTGTAAGCACATTGAAGCACTATTCCCTGGGTTTGCGCTTAGCTAAGCACAGCTAAGCAAGCGGTTGTGTCTGAGGCTGTAATATCTTAAACCATGAAATGAAGAGCATGTTCGCATCAAGGGAGGGACATTTCTGCTAAAATGTGTTTACATTAGCTAAATGGGTGTGTGTGGCATGCACTGGGGCTTAAATAAACCAAAAAAAAAAAACCCAGGAAATGGCAGCACTGTGTATATGTAAGCATGGAGGTGTGTCCAAGGCTGTATAGCCTTGTTTACCTTTCCTAAACAGGTGTGCACAGGATGCACTGGGATTTAAACTGCAAAAAACAAAAAAATACAGGAAATTGCAAGTGGAACAAGGAAAAAAAGGAAATAGCAGAATAGAGGCACTCAAATACAAGTAATAGAGCTGGTAGGTGGAATATATCATACTCAGCCAATCACACAGGCATCATCTACAGCACACCAATATAAACTATGCAAACACCTTTTAGTCTGGTTTTTCCCACAAGCTCTACACCACAGGTGTACACAGACAAGGAAATATTACCTGACAAAACTAACATTATGTTAGGGGCTGCTGTCACTGTCATACATCAGTATGTGCAAGAGGCTAAGAGTGGTGAAGAGGACAATGGTGACAACCACCCCAGACTTATGAGGAGAAGGAGAAGAGTGTTCAGGCCCAGGTAACCTACCAGGGGCTACATGATCGGGAGATAGTAGAGTGCTACAGGGTGGACAGGGACATACTGCAGCAAACTGTGGAGCTGTGCCGACCTTGCCTCACATCCAGAACAAACAGATGGGAACCCATCCCAGTGGATACCAAGGTATGTGTAGCTCTAAGAATACTAGCTACAGGTACTTTCCAAAGAGCAGGTGGGGATATCATGGGGGTCTCACAGGCATTTGCATCCAGGATACTCCACCAGTTCCTGGATGCTATGCGAACACATGCTGAGGAGCACATTAAATTCCCCAGCATCCGTGAGGAGCTGAATGGCAATATGTGTCTCTTCCACCATGTAGCAGACTACCTAGAAGTACTGGGTGCCATAGACTGCATGCACATCCACATCAAAGCACCACCTGGTGACCGGGGTAGGGTCTACATAAACCACAAGTGGTTCCACTCCATCAACTGCCAGGTCATGTGTGATGCCCAGGGCATTATCATGAATGTGTGTGCTGGCTGCCCTGGAAGCTATCATGACTCCCACATCTGGCATTCCTCACAGATGTATCAGTGGTTTGCCAGGGGGGACATCCTGTATGGCTATTTAGTGGGGGATGCTGGCTATGCATTGGTGCCATGGATGATGACACCCATCAGAAATGCACACACACCCAAACAAGAATGCCATAATGAGACACACGCACAAACCAGGATCATTATATTTGTGTTTGGGATGCTCAAGTCATGGTTCTGCTGCCTTGACATATCCATTGGAGCCTTGCAGTACTCTTCAGCCACATGTGCACACATGGTCATAGTATGTGCCATGTTACACAATATGATCCTGTGGAAACAGCTGCAGCAGGAACAAAATGGAGAAGGGCCACACAGCCCTCCACCATTGTCAAGGTCTCCACAGGCACAGAGTGACTCGGGGGAACATCCTGAGCCTGCCCCTGTAGGCAGACGGAGGTGTGCCCAGTATGCCCTGGCCTTGGCAAAGAAGCAATGCATAGCACATACACTGACATCATAGGGCCCCAGGGACTGATGTCTCTCTCTCTCTCTCTCTGACTCACACATACAGTAAAATGGATGCCAAACATCACACCATCTATACCTTACCATGTATAGGCAGTGTATTGTGTGCATCTGACATAGTCAGACCTCAAGCACCAGCCTCACAACAGCTGCAGGCACAAGGTAATCCAGTCTCTGTAACAAATTAAAATAATGGGGTGGACTTTTCTGGTAGCATATCTATGGCATTGATCAAGTATGTAAGGGAATTTAGTGGCTAACTGGGATAGCAGCAGACAACTGACAGCTCTGTTGGACAGCAGGATGTGTATTCCCAATACTACCCTACCCACACCATGCAGTACCACCCTAGTTGATAAATACCACTGCAGTATATTTGGTGAGCCAAATAACTGGGGGGAACATAGGTCACATGCATGGATGTCAAAGTGGGGGTCCCATACCCACCACCAACCCCACACAGCAGATCAGCTGTAGACAATCATGCAGAAATGCCTGGCAAAGGCCCCCACATGGTGACACCCATGAAATCCCTACCCACAGACTTTTACACATTGATTTCACAGCAGGTCTGGCAGTGACAGTATGGCTTTGAAAGGTAAGAATTCTGAAACTACAAATGTCTAAGCCAGAACAATCTGACCTGTGGTTGATACTGTTATGGCTGTAGTCTAAAAGGTAGGGCACACCACCATGTTACATGGGACCAAAATGTTAAGCAAATATCAGCACAGTCTGTGCAGATGTGTAACGTGTACAGTTGTGTCACCTCCCCATAGTCCCATAGAAATGCAGTAACATGTTCCTAGACTTATGCAGCATCTAGCTGTCACCCAGACTGATGGTGCAATAATAACAGAAAGCAATTGTCTGTAACACCCACAGTCAACTTACTGGTGCCATCCCAGGGGTGTCTCCTGCCAGCAGCCTTGGAACATATGATCATCTGAATGCACTGCCCTGCTACAGATGGCCTGCATCTGTCACACCTGGCTTATAGGCCTCTGGAAAATGCCTATGCCTCACCCACAGTGCCCTTTAGGGAGTGTCATGAGGTCCACAACACCAACATAACACAATCCACAAAATGCAAAGAAAGGCCATGCTGACAACTGCCAGGAGCAAACTTGCCAGCGTCAGGGTGCCAGAAATCAGGACAAAGCCATGAATAATGGGGTGATTTATTTATTTATTTAAGTTTGATAACCAAGTAAGTCCACTGGGCTAAGAAGAGCCTGTTTTCAGTGTAAGCCTGGGGAGAAAAGCTCCACAATAATTGCAAGTTACATTTCACATGTTACAAAAGGACATAGTACATACAGCTAATTAAACACTTACAGATAAGCTCCATGATATTCACAATTGGCTTGTCACAATGTGACAAAAATGAAAAAAAACATGATTCAATACAGAAATTTCTACATTTACATAAAGTGAATATTTTTGTTATAAACTCAGTTTTAGGTTTAACATTTCAAAATATATAGCTACTAGGAATTACTAGGTTAGGAAATATTATGCATGGAGAGGGTAATAGTATATTTGAGATTGGGGAGTATAGTACAATAGATATTAGAGAGAAAATTCATTTTTAGTAGGGGTGGGATTGTTATGGGTGGAATGAAGTAATAGTAGAGGTACTTGGATGAGTCAGTGCAAGGTAGAATGGGGTGGCTTTAAGTTTGAGCGTGGAAAGGGCATTCCCATTTGGAAGAAAAATGAAAGAGTAGCTGAGATTTGAAATTTGCACAGTTAGGTAGGTTGTGTAGGTGTGTGGGGAGAGAGTTCCACTGTTTAGCTAAGGAATGGGACAGCAGTAGATGGCCAGGAGGTCGTGCAGGTTTGTGGAAGTGAATGAGGTTTTGGTTTTTGGATCTGAGTGAGCGGTTGGGAATGTAAGGTTTTAAGGAAGTAGCGAGAGCTGGGCAGTTGGCAGTTTAAAGATGAGCTTGTGGGCAATGGTGAGATGTAGGTAACTGAGGTAGTTGGGTAGTTCAAGACAGTCGAGGGTGAGGAGACATTGGCAGTGATGCAATGAAGCTCCAAAGAGAAGGACACCTGTGAAGTACTGCTCTAATGTTATAAAGTTTATGGAATGATTTGTAGTAGCATGGAATGTCTGATGGGTATGAAGTCTGTAATGTCAACTGTCTGTAATATCTGAGTTCAACCCTGAGTGACTTGCAAAACACTTTTGCTGGAAAACCACATTTGTTTGGGTAACCAACAAGATATATGAGTCATGGATGTGGACATTCTGTGATACTCTGTACAGTCAACAGGCAGGGCTAGGAGTTTAAACATGGGAATGTGCTCACTGCAGGCAGGCCTAACCCTGGAAGATGGTGACATGTCTATTCCCACAGAACCCTGGGCCACAGTCATAGGAAGTAACACACCCCTACCTGATCACTCATCCTATACAACATCCTGACCTCAACATGTGGCCAGCCAAGCAAAATGAGGTGGGACATACATATATGTGTGACAAATACACACCTCCAGGCTGGTCAAACAGTCTGACAGCACAAGAACCTCCAAGTGCAATCAACCATTGAGGAGAGACCAATGCAAATTACTGGTAGCTATAGCCAAATATATCTGCCCAAGACACCCCCTCCACATATCCTATCCCCTACAAATATATCTGGAGTTTGCCTGTCACCCTGATCCTGTCTGATTTATATTACCCAACTGTGGACTAGAAATCAGACCAAATCAGAACATAAATGCACAGTGATTCCACCAGTGCAATATATCCCCAAGGTGCTGGACCATTTCCACAGCACCAGCAGTCAATTGCTTGTAGGCACACCCCTCAACAGGCTGGATAGTGCAAGAATGCGTAGCATTTGGCCCATAAACCTTGTGTGTGCATCATCCATCCTGTATTCCTCTGGTAAATCACTGTGATGATCTGAGGAGGTATGTCACCAGGTACTGAAACAGTACATGACAGTATCAAATGGCATATATGACAGATGTTTGCTAAAACCAGCCGTGTAATCCTTGCAACCCATACATTTCTGAGAGAAATTGTCACAATCATTGTATGGCCCATTGTCCCCACATTTTGATAGGCTATCTCCAGATATCCTGCACCAACAGGTTGACAGGTATAGCTGCAGCACAAAACAAACAGAATTGGAGTACAACAATCCCTGGAATGGAGTCCACATGCACTATAGAAGGAGACACTGGGCATGTTCATACACTTGGAGAAATGTCAGTAGGATCTAGGAATGAACAGGCCTTCCCCACCCACTGCATTTTCCATTGCCCCACCTTAGCAGTCCTGAATATGTCACCATAGAAGCCACTTTTGTTAGGCCCAGCCCCATATGCTCTGTGGCACGTGGGATAACTGCATAACAAGATAGTGCAAATAACTAGTTAGGTAGGAGTACTAATCACAGTCCTGGCAAATGTAAAAGTGTGTGTGTGCGTGTGTGTGTGTGTGTGTGTGTGTGTGTGTGTGTGTGTGTGTGTGTGTGTGTGTGTGTGTATGTGTGTGTCTGTGTGTGTGTTCACAATTTGGGTCCATTCAAACCCAGTACACCTCCCATTTCCTCACTTTAGTATTCCTTCAGATATCAGTCATCTTAGAAGTGCCTTCTCTCAATCCTCAGCCCCATATGCTCTGTGACATGCACGATAACTGCATGACACAATAGTACAAATAACTAGTTAGGTAGGAGTTCTAATCTCAGTCCTGTCAAATGTAGAAGTGTGTATGGGCATGGCAGTTGTGTGTGCAAGACTGGTGGAGTTGTGTGTTTGTTTATAGGTGAAACAGTTTTATGCCATTGCCACCCATGACACTTCACAGTTCTCCAGCTTATTAGTCCAAATGATGTCAGTCCCTTATCAGCAACCTTGGCCAGCTGTCAGTCCTGTAAGCTCAGTAGTGCGTGTGATAAATGCTTAACACTGTAGTACAAATTACTAGTTTGGCAGGGGTTCTACTCTTCTGGCAAATGTGTGTATAGGTATGTATGGTTGTAAGTAGAAGTATTTTGATATGTTTGCCACCCACTGCCCTACTTTAGCAGTCCAGCCAATGTCATTCTCCATATCAGCACCTTTGGCCAGCTCTCAGCCAAGTAAGCTCTGTAGTGTGTGTGGTAACTGAGCAGCACTATGATACAAATCACTAGTTAGGTAGGGGTTCTACTCTCACATCTGGCAAGTGTGTGTGTGTATGTGTGTCTGTTTGTAGGAAAAAATATTTTGATAGCTTAAACACCCACTGCACTACTTTATCAGTCCTGCTGATGTCAGTCACTTTATATGTTCACAAGTGTGTAGTAGGTTATGGCCCAGGAGCCTTAACAAGCCTAGCACATAGAAGGGCACTGCTATTTTGCCACCCGATGTTATGTCACAGTGCCTGTATCAAATATAGCCACTGCAGTGATCCTTGGGTTAACTGTCTATTACCCATCCACTCATCAAGATTTCTCTGGAACAGAGTCAGCTAGGTGCTCTGCATGACATGTATGGGAAGTGTATTCCAGGGCATGTGCAGTCCCTTGGTGTGGGACCTGCCCACCAGCATGTTGTGGTGATTGTGGTACTGAGGTAGAGCTCTTTACAATGTGTGGTGTGGCTGGATTTATATGTAGCATTTCTAAGCCAGCTGGCTGAGACATGGCTTTGTAAGTCAAGCACAGATAGCTGCTAATTAGGTGATATGATACAGAGAATAGCTTGGGTCTGCTGTGTCTGTCTGTGTAGGATGTGTGTTTAATGCCTAGGAACCCCTTTATGAGGTGCTTTTGTGGCTTCCCCAGCTGTAGCAGGTGTCTAGTGAGGTACATGGCAAATGGGCCATAATACCTGAGGAGTGGTCCAATGAGGGAATAGTAGACAGAGATCATTACCTCTGTCTTCCTGAATGCAAAACCCTTGGTAATGCAATGTGCCATATAGAAAGACTTCCTGACCACAGTGGCAATGTGGTGCTTGAGGGAGAAGTTGCTGCCAACCTGTGTCCCCAGATCTATTATAATGTAAATAGTGTTCATTGGGCTCCCATCAGTGTGGTACTTACTGGGAACTGAGTGTTTTACCAAGGAGGATGATGATGCATATTGTGGTGTTAAGCTTCTGGTTTCCACACCACTCAGTTGTCTCAGTGAGGCCTTTCTGTGGGATGTGTGCATCACTTTTGGAGGGGTTCCTATTACCAGATCGAAAGACCATAATCGCAAATACGAAAAGAGTGACATGAATTGCACGAAAGATGGAAATGCTGAACGTCCAAAATAGCGAAAATTTAAATGTCAAAGTGTAATGGTTGGCCAGTCTGTGGTATAGCTCCATAAGGTAAGTGTGCGATAGATAGGACTTTAGGGTTAGGATGTGGATTAAGAGAAGTGAATAGATAGGTAATGTATGTAAGATTTAGTGTAGTGTTAAAAGTACGGATTTATTTAACTGTATGTATGTGTATTATTTATTTGTTTTGGGTGTATGTCTGTAGGGGAAGTGTATGGTAGTTACAGACCTTAGGGTTAGGGAGGGGTTAATGATAGTGCATAGATAGTTGTGTATGTGGGGTTTAGTGTAGTGTTGGAAGTAGGGTTTTATTAAATGTATGTATATGTATTATTTATTTTTTTGGTTGTATGTCTGTAGGGGAAGTGTGCAGTAGTTATGGACCTTAGGGTTAGGGAGGGGTTAAGGATAGTGCATAGTTAGTTGTGTATGTGGGGGTTTACTGTAGGGTTAGAAGTAGGGTTTTGGTGCTTTACGTTAGGTTGGAAGTAGGGTTAGTGTATGTATGTGGTTTATTTATTTTGTTTGGGTAGGTAGTATGTAGCGGGTGGTGGAGTTGGCCAACTAAGACAGTTCGTTATTTTATTTTTCGCTGTTTAGTGCATTCAGGATTTTCACAGTTCGAATTATAGGTGTTGACGTTTAGGTATTCGCATAAAGGGTTTTTCGATTTGGTAATATATACCCCTTGTAGAGTTAATGATAACTCCCAGCTTGCAGTCCTCAGTGAACTTGGTCAGACAGAGTTCCTTTGTGTTGGGCTGGACTCCTGAGAATTAGATGCTGGATAGGACACTACCCAGTACTGATCTCTGTGGGGCTCCACTTGTGACTGCTTGCCAGTCTTATCTGGAGTTTGCCACTGTCATACTTGTGTGTTCTGTGAACCAATTTGCAAAACAAACAATGATATATGGGTTGATGCCTAGTTGTGTGGTATATCAATAATCCCTCAGTGAGGGATCCCATCACAAGCTTTGGACAGATTGATGTAGGCTGTATGCAGTGTCTTACTGTCATACACAGCCCTGGTGACTCAGTCAAAGACGTCAACCAGGTTGAGCAGGCACGATCTGCCATTCACAAAGCCAAACTGTGTGGGTCCAGAGTTAGGAGATCACCTATATCTTGGTCATTCAGGTCCCTGATGATGTGGTCCATACCCCTACATAGTAGACTTGTCAGGCTAAGGGACTAATAATCACCAGGGTCTGTAGATGCTACCCCTTTATGGAGAGGGATGACTGCAGCAGTGTGCCATGTTTGAGGGACAAAGCCTGAGGTGAGGCTGTGACTGACCAGGGCACACAGATCTGGTCTAAGGTCACTTTGTATGTCATGCAGAACACAGCCATGGATATGTTGGTGTCCCATGGAAACTGTATTCTTGCCTGTGGGCAATGCAGGTCTAACCTAGCCTGCAGTACTGCTGGGTACCTGCCATTGTGAATGTACACTTGTGCGGGGAGAGAGTGGTAAAGCTGGCACTGAATGTGTTGCCAAGACTTTGGCCAATATCTGTTGTCTCAGGATAGGAATTAGCATTGTGCAGTAACTCAGAGCACTTGTGTTTAATGCTTTGGAGGTTGTTGATGTAACTATCAAAGGTTTTTGTGATTGTCAACAGTGTGTGATGCATTTCTGCCTTTATAGATGCCTGTAGGGGATTCCATGAGGGGTCCCAAGTTGTGTTTGAGGCTAATAAGTGGGTTCAACAGTCATGGGACACCACCTTTTCCCTGCAACAGTGTCCCCCTTCTGTTGTACACTTTAGTAATGGCAGGGGACCATCACATTGTCTCCCAGTGTTTGGAGAACAGTTTCTGGGTTCTGTTGGCTATGGCTAGTACTACGCACTCATGTACTTGTTTGTACAGTGTATATGTGTATGATTCAACAATCATGCAACTATTTCCCATTGCCATGGGTGCAGTGAAGTCATCCACCCCTGTTTTTATGGCTGCAAAGTCAACTTTGGAGAGGTTTTGCAAGGTGGTTACCTTTGTGGGGCGTGTGGCTGACATGTTGAGTCCCATGTTGATTACAGCCTGTGTGGATCTCACCAGGTAGGGATTGACAACTGTGGATGAGCAACAGTAACATATGTAAGTAGTCAACATAGGTCAAGGTTGTTGCATCCTCTACCAGGGGTCAGTATGAGCTGGTCCAGGGCATTAGAAATGATGAAGTCCAGGAAGTGATGGGCCATTGTACTGGCACTTGGCTACTTTCCCCAGGTGATGGAGGGGTAGTTGAAGTCTCCTACTATGTCAATATTGCGTTGGACCTTCATAGATGGCAGGATGTTGAGGAATGTGCATTGATAGTCTAGGGACATAGATGTGGGCCGATAGCAGCCTATAGTTTGGATTGCACTATTATCCCAAGGCAGTTGTATCGGAAGTATCTCCGATGCATTATGCTGGGATACTAGTCTGGAGTTGTTCCTATCCATAATGAATATGGAGACAACACCACCTGTGGAGGTGTGGTGTGGTCCATGTTTGGGGGCTGACAGCTGTGGAATGCATTATAGCCATTTAATGCAGGGCTGCTGTCTGCTGCTGTGAACCACCTCTCCATTACACCAGAAATGTTAATGTCCTCCACTCTGAGGAGTGCTTTGAGTGACTGCATCCTGACAGATGTCTACTGTTGAGCAACATGACCCTCAGATTGCATACATGTCTAGCTGTTACGGTGGTAATTACATTTGGAACACTGTCTAATAAAGCATTATAGGGGTGGCAAGACACTTAGCCAGTACCTGGAAACCCAGGGCTGACAGATGTATGGCATCTGTGGCAAGTCATTCAGGTCTGTCAATCATGTTATTCAATCAAAGAGATACTGGATCCCCTGAGAATGACACAAAACATGTAAGCCAATGTTGCAGTCAATCATCTTTCGATAGTACTGCAGCATCATTCTGGGTGATGGCAATATACTGCTCAGGGCTACTGTCACATCTGCCTGGACCACATAATCAGAGAGTTCAACCATGTCTCTTGTCATGTTGTCCAGGGAGGTGTGTCCCAGGTCATTCATACCCACATGGATACAGAGTGATACTCGTAATTGTTGTGGAGTGCCATGACTGGCTGTGTCATGTGTTGGATGTTGGCATGTGATAGATATTTGGCTGTTACCTGCTCCATATTCAACTTAGTGAGTGAGATATGTGTGTGCCTCAGTATTGAGTTACCCATGATCACTGTATTGTGCAAGGTAGTCAGCCTTAGGAGCTTAGGTTGAGGGCCACACTGTGTAGGTGAAATATGTGCCCCTTGGCATGTGTCATATCGTGGTGTCTGAATGGGTGTCTGTCTTGCTGGTCTGTGCTGTTTGGGTAAATTTCCATTGAGTGCTTCTGTGAAGGTGGGTGTTTGGCTTTTCACTGTATGTCAAGGCTATCAAAGTGGGTGTCATGGTGAGCTATGTGTTCCACGTGGTCTGGTATAGGTATTGATCTTATCCTCTTGACCTGATTGTCCAGTCTTTGCTGGAAAGTGCATATGTCTACATTGGGTGATATACGGGTAGCTCTCACAGGTCTGAGTGTTTGGAGTTTAGAGGGGAGGGTTGTCTGTGTACATGAGGCAGTTGCAACATGCCTCAGAATGGACAAGTGCACCAGGTTAATGGGTGAAAGCACAGAAAATTGCACTTCAATCATGCCAGGAGGGGTGGACATAACTTGTAAGTACTGGGGCTACTTCTGTGATGAATGGGTACTGCTGACAGCTCTCAGGTGTGCCACACTTATTGATACAATAACCTGGTGAAGTGCCAAACTATAATGCTAGTTGAAGTGCAAGACAGAAAGAACTAGCATGATGTAAGGGTGAAACTGAAGGCAGACTTTATGTCACCTGTAATACTGTACCTCAGCTGTGCAGTTATCAGCAGCTTTGGCCATTTGAAAGTTCAGTAAGTTCTGGAGCACATACAGTAATTGCATAACGCTATAGTAGACATAACTAGATAGGCAGGAGTGCTAATCCCAATACAGGCAAGTGAGTGTGTGTGTGTGTGTGTGTGTGTGTGTGTGTGTGTGTGTGTGTGTGTGTGTGTGTGTGTGTGTGTGTGTGTGTGTGTGTGTGTGTGTGTGTGTGTGTGTGTGTGTGTGTGTGTGTGTGTGTGTGTGTGTGTGAGAGAGAGAGAGAATCATGTAGTGTCTGGCTCATACCATTTTTGACTTGTGTACTAACCTTCACACTTCACCTCACCCCAATTTAGTAGTCCTGTTGATATCATCCACCTTAGAAGTACCTTTGCACGAGGTGAAAATGTATAAGCTCTGTGGTGCATCTCATAACTGTGTAGCACTATAGTAGAAATAACTAGATAGGCAGGAGTTCTAATCTCACTACTGGCAACTGTTTGGATGTGTGTGTGTTTGTGTGAGAATCATGTAGTGTGTAAGTTATACCATTTTGACTTGTGTACTACCCTTTACACTTCCCCTCACTTCAATTTAGTAGTCCTGTTGATGTCATCCACCTTATAATTACCTTTGGAATAAGTGAAAATGTTTAAGCTCTGTGGTACATCTGATAACTGAGTAGCGCTATAGTAGAAATAACTAGATAGGCAGGAGTTCCAGTCTCACTACTGGCAACTGTTTGGATGTATGAGTGAGTGTTTATGTGAGAATCATGTAGTGTGTGGGTTATGCCATTTTTGACTTCTGTACCACCCTTTACACTTCCCCTCACTCCAATTTAGTAGTCCTGTTGATATCATCCACCTTAGAAGTACCTTTGGACTAGGTGAAAATGTATGGCACATTTGATAACTGCATAATACTATAGTAAAAATAACTAGATAGGTAGTAGCTCTAATCCCAATGCTGGCAAGTGTGTGTGTGTGTGTGTGTGTGTGTGTGTGTGTGTGTGTGTGTGTGTGTGTGTGTGTGTGTGTGTGTGTGTGTGTGTGTGTGTGTGTGTGTGTGTGTGTGTGTGTGTGTGTGTGAGGATCATATCTTGTGTGGTTTATACCATTTTGATGTGTGTACCATACCCGGCTGGTGACCACCTCCCGATGCCATTACTTTATATAGTGTGGTAACAGCATCAACCTCACATGCAGCAAGTTAAACCATTGTGCAGTCCTCTGTACAGATGTATATGGAATATCCGGATGTTTGCAATGTATATGTGGTCAGAAGTGGTCTGTGTACCTTAACAATGCCCATGTATATGATATTGTACCAAATAGGCCACAGTGAGTGCACTGACACCTATGGCAGCATCAGATATCATACCTGACTGAAACATCATGCTGATACAAAGTCTGCCACCCACTCAGATGGCCAGCCTTGTAGGTGTAATACATGAGTCCAGATGCTTGGTTTTACAAGTGAACTATTCATTAAAAGTTGGAAGAGGTGTGGACTGACATATTGTGGTCTCAATTTGTATGTATCAGCAACACCTTGCATCTTAACAGGGGTGTGTACACAATTTATATACACTGTATACCAGTAATGTGTCAAACATGCCCCTACCTTAAAGATGTGCAGCAGATAAGGGTGATAAAGGATAATGACATAAATGTACTCACAAGTGAGGAGAGGGTGTTGACCACATGGACAGAATACTTTGAGAGGCTGATGACTGCAGAGAATGAGACAGAGAAGATTGGATGATGTGGGTATGGTGAATCAGGGAGTGCAACAGCTTAACAAGGAAGATGTAAGGATAGCTATGAAGGGGATGAATACTGGCAAGGCTGTTGGCCCACATTACATACCTATGGAAGCATGGAGGTGTTTAGGGGAAATGGCAGTGGTGTGTTTAGCCACACTACTGATATCTTGGGTGGTGTGAGGTTGCATGAGAAGTGGAGATAAAGTGTTTGGGTATGGCTTTAAGTATAAGGTTGATGTGCAGAGTTGTGGTAACTATGGAGGGATAACTTTGAGTTTGATCTGTATTGAGAGTAGGGAACCATTTTAGGAAACCCTACAGAGGTGGAAATATGCTGTAGAGAGGGGAGTAATGAAGGTCAGCAGGACTACGACTGAATATCTGTGTGTGAATAAGATGGAGGATAGTGGAATGTTGAGGATGCATGGGGTAGATTTCGGAAAGGTGGATGTGCTTAAATGATTGGGATCAAGATTTCAGAGTAGTGACGATTGTGGAGGACAGGTGAAGAAGAGAGTACAAGCAGGACGGAGAGGTTGGAGAAGAGTGTCAGGAATGAGTTGTGACAGACGGGTACCAGTAAATATGATATGTAAGGTCTACAAGAGGATAGTGAGACCACTTTTGTTATATGTGTTGGAGACATTGGCAGTGAGAAAAAACAAAGGAAACAGAACTGCACATGGCAGAGGTACAAATGTTACAATTTGCGCTGGGTGTGACATGGGTGCACAGGTTTAGCAATGTGTATATAAGAAGAACAAGTCATGTTGGACAGATATGACACTAAGTTGAAAAGGCAGGATTACATCAGTTTGGACTTGTGCTGAGGAGGGCTGCTGAGTATATTGGAAAAAGGATGGTTAAGGGTGTAGCTGCCAGGTAAGAGGGAGAGAGGAAAGCCTCAGATAAGGTTTATGGATGTAGTGAGAAGGGACATGCAGGTGGTTGGTGTGAGAGAGCAAGATTCAGGGTACAGAACAAAATGGCAACAGATAATCCACTGTGGCAATCCCAAATGGGAAAAGCCAGAGGACAATGAAGGGAGATGTTGTAATGTCAGTCTTCACAGATTTTCCAACTATTTGACAGATATAACACAACTCTATGAGTAAATGACTACAGACATGAGGCACACACATGGTCAGTGTGCATAACACTGGACAGTTAAATGTTATGAGCTCAGTATATAACATGCAGTTCAACAAACATCTGCAGCAGCACTTTACTATGCAAATACCATGCATAGGTGTCTTACATATCTGAGACAAACAAGTATATGCTAGTTGTATTCACAAGTAAGATATGTATATGTACAAAATCCCAGTAGGTGGCATAGCATCGTCAAAGTCAGTATTGTTCAACACACTCCAGTGCTAGTCATATGTGAGCCATCCTCTCCACACACATGTAGGGTGTACATCTGTGGTGCATAGGCAGCAGCTTGTCTTTTGTAGGTAATGCTCATGACCATGTGATGGCCTGAGCACCAATTGGTGTTTCCCCATTGCTAATTGCATGCAGAGCAGCTGTGTAGTTATTTCAATAGCCAATGCCATGGCAACACACTCCTATAATTGAGTACCCTATGTGGGTGTTGGCTCTTTCCCTTACCTATGAGGAAGACATCCTGGAGTTGTGTGAGCTAATACCTCTCACAACAAGACTTTTGGAGACAAGCCAAATAAATGGTGGAGAAGGTTCAAGACTTAAGGGCAAAAGGTGAGTATTGCTGTTATATGTTTGGAATACTGCTAGTTTAACAGGGTTTGTCTGAACATGCTACTTTTGCATGGGTTTCAGTCTGGCAAAGTTCTGTCTCTGCATAGCTCTCAATGGTAGGGCTATCCACATAATGGCCAGAGGTTAGCCTGTTATGTTTGGTCTGTTCCCCATACAGGTGTTGTCCTTGGCAAATCAGTAGCATACTTGTTGATTGCAATCAGGAAATGCTAACATCCATTTGCTTTTCTGACTTTATATCCCTCAAAAAGATATATTACAATAAAACCTGTAACACCAGCAACTTTCTCAGTGTATAGCAACAATATTTCAATTATGGCCATGTATTTGGGCCTCTGTCCACAAATTATGTCAGGCTTTGTCCAGATGTCATACAGTAGGAGGTTGATGGTATAATGGGCTATCACTATTTAGTGCTGTAATTCCTGCTGAGGGGAAGGGCTGGAAAACATGTTAAAGTCTGTACATTCAAGAGGTTGGTGTATAGAGAATGCTCTTAGATACCCTTGTAACATATTTTATGATGGAGGGAGTAACTCATGTGTTAAAACTAGGCTGTTAGAACATGTGAGACATATTACTGATAAGAAAGAAGACAGTGCTATAGCTGTACATTTGAATACATCTCACCATGGGGACAGTAGTTTGTTACAAGGTGCTGTTTTGGAAAAAGTCTGTTTCTCAGTTTGATGAAACATTCATAAAAGAACAATTGTTATGTACACAATCAATGTATTATTATTAAATGTGATACTTTATCCCCTAGGGGTTAAATGAGGAGTGTAATTGAAGGCCATGTATTTAATTATGTAATTAAGTGTTAATGCTTCTTGTATTTAAGGGAAGTATTTCTTGTAATGTTGTACTCCTTGAAGGCTTTGACCAAGACATCAGAGTATAATAGACTTGTGTGAATTACTGGCGGGTTGTATTTCTCTTTGCTATGTTCAGTCACTTAGCTGTTTTACTAAGAGGTTGCTGTATGTCTGGCCATTGTGTATGGCCCATCATGATTTTGTAGCAGTGTGCTGTTCACTTATTTATATGGACTGTGGTGGGGGGGCAGATGTGAGTGTCATGGGTCCATTTGAGACATGTGTGGATATATATATATATATATATATATATATATATATATATATATATATATATATACCTCAGTATTTATTGGTAATATATGTTTATATTAATATACACATATATGTGTCTCCATACATCTCTCTCTCTCTCTCTATGTGTATGTTTCTTTTCAGATATATATATATATAAATATATATATATATATATATATATATATATATATATATATATATATATATATATGTATTTGTAGATACAAATCCTTCCTAATTGCACAGTGTCTCTTCCCTATTGTAAACTGGCTAGAAACTATGTTATGTTTGGGAAAACATCCTAAAACCATACATTTCAGATGTCTTACTGGTAAATTGCTGTCACTATAGAGGTCAGAGTCCTGGGTTCAAGATCTGCAAGGGCTGTTTATTTTGTTGCTAGGCAGAACAAGGATTAAGGCAGTTTTGAGCAGCTTTAAGCATGTTTGCTTGGTTTTGCATGACAGTAAGCAGTGCTATGTATGGTTAAACGAATAGGCGATTACACCATGTCAGCTTCGCTTACCAGTATGCAAATCTGCTTACCATTTACATTTAAGCAATGCTGAAACCTCCTAAGCATAGCTCACCCCTGGTAACCATTGATTACATTGCAGTCAGATAAAATAGCAGGGTAATGACATCTGACACCTCCAACTGTTGTCAGAACACTGGCCTTAGTCTCAATGGCAAGAAATGTGTCACAATCCCCTATTGAATCAATGTGTTGTCCACAAATGACCACATTGGTGGTATTCCAATGGACACAGATGTCCTTATAGGAGGTGTGTGAACACAGCTTGACAGCAACCTCTCTTCTAACCACCACATTGCCACTGTGGACAGAAAGTCCTTCTATGTGGCACATTGCATTAGGCCAATCAGCAGGTACAATGGCCCATTTGCCATGTAATTCGCTAGACACCTTCAACAACTGGGTAGGCTGCAAGTGTACCTCACATGTAGGACCCGAGGCATGAAACAACTGTCTGATATGGAAAAGGCCAAAACCTCCAAGTGTTCCCTGTCACATCTTGGCTACTTACAGGCAATCCCTGCTTGACTGACAATGCCATGTCTGCCCAGCTGCGTTGCAAATAGCTAGGAAACCCCAATCTATATATACCACATGCCATGGATACCTCAGCCACATTACCACATCAACAGAGCATGCTTGGGGACAGGTCCATAACCCAAATACTGACCATGTTATGCAATATATGTTGCATACATGTCAAAGCACCTTACTGGCCCTCTTCAAGAGAAATTCAGATGAGTGGATGGTGAATATAACTGTCACTCTGGAGATCACTCACTTAGCAGTATTTAATAGATGCACTGCTGACAAATGTCAGGTGGCATGATGTCAGGGTACTCCCATGGGCTAAGCTTGCAATGACCCCATGGCTATTAGTGTGGTACACACATATGAACACATAGACCCATGACACTCAGTACTGGCAAATATTATGTTTGTGTGTGTGTGTGTGTGTGTGTGTGTGTGTGTGTGTGTGTGTGTGTGTGTGTGTGTGTGTGTGTGTGTGCGTGTGTATACAATTGTTTGTGAGCATATAAACCTGTAGGTGACATTACTTTGTGGCCCTTCCATCCACTCCACCCCCCATTGCCATACTTTGCAGTGCTGGTGATGTTATTCACTGCAAGGGTACCTTGTGACACTCTTCACCCTATAGGCTCCATGGAAAATGTGGTAACTGCGTTACACAATACTAACAATAACTATGCAGGTGGGGGTTCCACCCTGAGTCCTGGGAAATGTGATTATGTGTGTTTATGTGTTTGTGAGTCTCTGAAAGTGAGCATATTTGTATGAAATAGCATTGTGATGGCTTAGTCTCCACACACACTGCACATTGCCATACTGTACAAGGGCTAGTGATGTTTGTCACATCACAGGAGCCATGCAACAGTCATCACCTAACAGTCTGTGTTGCGTGCAGTAAATGTGTGTCACTGTAGTAGCAACAATTACATAGCTGAGGAAGCCCAAATCTGTGAACATTTGTGTGTCAGTACAGTATCCTGTGTTTGAGTGAGTACTATGTCCACTTGGAGGGTGGCTCACACATTTTAGACAGTGGAACTCCCAGTACACATGTCCCAAGGTCCACTGTATGTGGTCTGCTGTTTCCATCAACCTTACAATTATCTGACAACAATCTTCAGCCTAATAAGGCCGGTGCTGTGTGCACGAACTATGTAACAGTATGCCCTGACTGACAAGATAGTCAGGGCTGATAAACCCAGGTGTGTCAAATATGTCTATGACTGTATGTGTTTGTCAGTGTGTATATGTCAGTATGTTATAGTATGTTGTGTCCATTCACACCCAGTACATCCCCCATTGCCATACTGTACAAGGCCTAGTGATGTTCACATTACAGGAAACTCAGAACACACCTCACCCTACAAGCTCTGTGGTGTGTGCAATTAAGGCAGAACACATTTGTAGCAATAACTACATATGTTGGGGTGCTAATCTCAGTGTTGGCAAGTGTGTGTGTTTGTATGTATGTGAAGGGATCTACTTCAGTTTGTAGAAAAAAAACATTTCCCAGGTGTTCATTTGACCGAGCCCAAATTGGCAAAAGCTAAAATTGCAAATGAATCATCTTGTGGAAATTCATTTCACAAAAACTAGTAGTGGCAGTGTAAATGCCCTATTCTCCACTGTACAGTGATACTGGAGTTAGTATATATAGTTGGGGTTGGTCATTGGGGGCACAGCAAGACAGTGGGGAAAAGGACATATACCGTGCCACTACTATTTTCAGTGAAATGAAACTTGGTGGACTGATTTAGTGATTTGAGGTTTTGGCAATTCGGCCTCGGTGGAATTACATTTGCAAAAATGAGTTCTCTGCAAAGTGAAGTATATCCATGTGAGCAGTACTCTCTGTGTGTTGCATCAAAACAAAAGCCTATGTGTGTGTGTTATTCACAAACCTTTGGTGTGTGCCACCCAGTACAATTACCATTGTCCATTGTACAAGAGCTGCTTACATCAGCCACCATGTACTTACCTGTATACACCCCTCAGACCTATCAGCCATGTGGCACATGCAATAACTGTTATACAGACCTGTTACTTGTGTTCAGCTGTACCCTGGATATGACAAAGTCAGCATGTTACCACACTGCCACACCCCTTGTAGGAAAGGCCAACAGGCCAACATCCTCCTGACAAAGACACCTAGAACAAAAACAGAATACATTATGAAAACCACATTCAGTCAGTGTTAATAACAGCAATAATGCATCATGGCTGGACAGCTACACACCCTGATGTGTAAGCATTAAACATGCCAGCTGACAACACTTTAAACAGCATTACATTGCTGAACTGTAGTACATTCACCCTGTGCATCCGTACCATATTAGCATGTCCCTGGATCAATGGTATGGATGACAGGGATGTGGCACAGGTATCATCATATGCACAGGGTGTGGTGTGGGTTTGGAAGAGGCCCAGGCTGATCATTTAGTTGACATCATGTGTGTGGTTTAGGGGGTTGTTTATTAAATGGGCCATGCAGAGATGGTGTGTGTAAATATGGAGGTTCCATAGCTGTGATGGTGATGTGTGAGTGTGTGTGTGCGTGTGTGTGTGTGTGTGTGTGTGTGTGTGTGTGTGTGTGTGTGTGTGTGTGTGTGTGTGTGTGTATGTGTGTGCGTGTGTGTGTGTGTGTGTATGGATGCACACAGTTCCGCCATGTGGCTGCCTTATACAGGGGTATGTTGGACAGCTTTGGACCATACATGGCAGGGTGTACAGTTCACTGTGTCCGGGCATGGACATGGGAACTGGGTCTGCCAGGGGATGCACGGGCACCACCAGGCAGAAGCCAAGATATGGTAGTCTCCCCTGATGATGATAATTGTCTGCTGGATCCACGTCCCTGTTGGGACCGGCCAGGACCACGTGCCTATGGCCTCCTGCATCCTGGTGTGGACAGCACCTCCCCTGCTAGTACTGCCACTATGGGAGCAGGAGTGAGATGTTGCACAGCCATGTAGGCCTTCAGCTGTTCGTGTTGCTGTCCTATGTCCACGTGGCCAATACCCTTCTTCCACCACATGGTCTAGCACAGACATTCCACAGTTGAGAATTGGCACCATCACACCCAACCATCTATCCATGACCTCTGCATAATAATGGTGGGCATCTGCAAGATCACAGATGTTGTCACATACAGCATGAAGAGTAGCCCCCTGGAGCCTCAGACCATCTCTGGTGTAACATTCCATATGTGCCTGTGCCACCATGATGGTCTGAAACATGCATCTGGTGACACCTGCTGTGGCACTTGTGGCAGCAGCATGATGGGCAGCAGTCCTCCTATGAGCACCCCTGACCATCCACCTGTGTGGGACCTCACCTGTTATCCAGCTAAGGCTGGTGTCTACAGACAGACTTGCCATAGTCACCATAGTTTCCTGTCCCATGCCACCATCCATCAACTGTCCCTCATCTATGGCCACTGGTGATGTGGTATGTGTGGGCATTGTGACTGTGTGTGGGAATGGGGTGTAAAAAAGTGGAATGCTAACCAATGGCACAGATTCAGCCCCTGACAACCCTGCCTGTGCCTCACTATGCATCATTGTCAGAGTCTGCAGAGACACTGACATCAGTTTCCCCGTGGGAGGGACCCCAACCCACATTGCCACCTGTGAGGGGAAGACAATATATGTAAATTAATATATGTACATTATGGTTTACTTCAGCACACACACACACACACACACACACACACACACACACACACACACACACACACACACACACACACACACACAGACACACACTTACAGATGAGGTGGCACAAAGATATTACACAGACCTTACTTTACCTAACAGTTGACATGCATGACAAATTGCACTCAACATCATGCATTGCAGCCATTCTTAATCCTTGTTACTAACAATATACATCTCTGAGATGCATGAGTCATGTTAGTAGGGGATGTTCCTTCCCCTGGAACACACCACACCCATGTACACATTATTGCTGTGCACCTGTATACAACACTGGCATCTACTATAGACCATACCTCACAACTGTACAAATCATTGCTGAATGTGTAGATGTTTGGCAGTTATGTTTGCTGTGATCACCACAACCCCTCTGTGTTTGTCTGACATATAACTGGGATGATATGAAGACTGATGGTACTAATTAATGACTGACATTTGAATTGCAGATCTCATCATCAGCAGTGTATGTATGTGCAATAAAATCCGGTTACACCAAAGACATTCAAAGCTTAATGTGGATATGAGGAGAGCACATATGAAATGGGGCCATATTACTGCATTTGAACACATTACACAGACCTGATATGTGGCATATGACCTGTGCATTCCAATCAATAATCAAACAAATGTGTCTTGAAGATACTGAATGAGATGTGCACAATATGGGGGTTGCATAAGTGTGAACACCCTTAAACCAATGGTTTGTTGAAGCACCTGTTAAGTGAACTACAGCAGTCACTATTCCTAGGAAGGGGTATACTAGCATGGCACATCTTGACTTGGCATTATTTGGTCTGTATTCCCTACAAAGGTCCCCCAACTCTGCCAGATTGCAAGGCCAGCTCATGTGCACAGCCCTTGGAGGTCACACAGGGCTGTTGAGCCTGGGTATGTCTGGCCCAATTCATAACCTTGAATGTGTTCATATACAACCATTCTTAGCTAGCTTTGAATGCATGCTTCAGTTCACTGTTGCATTTGAAGCTGAAACCCCTCCCCATCCTCAGCCTTACTGCAGATGCTTGACAACTGTGGGCCACACGTGAGTGTTATTTTGCAGTGTTCCAAATTCCCTCCACCATGTCTACAGGCCTAGTTCCAACTAATGAACAGCAACCCTAATGGTGTACACTGGCACCAGCGAGCTTCAAGTTAGGGATGGTGGCCCTGAGGTGAAGTGAGGTGTGCACCACACATATCTTTATGAATACTGTCTGTAGGTTTGAACCTTGGTTTCATGACACTATTACACTTTGCAACACATGCCTTTGGGAGACCTGATGTTATGCTTTTGCTACCTGTACACAGCCCTGGATGGTGTTTCTTGTGGGGAAAATCTTCCATCTATTTACCCTCCACCATAGGCCACATATGCAGAATCCAGGTAATTGGTGCCACAGGTATTACACGGGCAATACTTGTTAGATATTCCTGCAACTCCCTCAGTGTTGCTGCATGTCTCCTGGCAGCCTCCCTGACCAGTTTTCTACATGTTTCGTCATCTGTTTTGGATGGGCATCTGTTTCTTTTCAACATCACTGTTTTCCCATATTTAATACTTCTCTAGATCACTGTCTGCACTGTTTTCCATGGTATATGCAATGGTGAAGTTATGTTTTTTTTTCCCTACTCCTGACTGCTACATTTTAGATATGGGATCCCTTTGATGCTTTGTAAGATGTGTGCAAGTCATGGCTGCTTCTGTTGCAGGCAACTGAGGGAATGTCATGAACATACTTCTCAGACAGCAGACCATTACTTGGTGTGACATTGAGGCCCTGCACTTGATGGCAGGTGTGTACTCAAGTAGAGTGGATGCTGTCAGTGCATCACAAGCTGCCTCCACAATAAGTTATTTTGAGTGTGTGCATACATATGCATCTAGTATTTTGTAAGGTTTGTATACCCCATATTTGTTGCCTTAACATATAATTCTATTTTACATGTTAATTGTTCATGTTAGGATCATGTTACAGGTTGTAAAAGGTGTGGAATGTATTAATGTGGTTTGTCGTATATATCAGGAACAGTTGCCATCTTAATAGTGTGTGTACTGTTGTAGCCACTGTATAAGGGTAATGTTTCATACATGTCTCTATTGTAGCCCATTTGTCCCACCATTGTGTTTGTCTCTGTCCACACATCTTGCACTGACAGGTTGTGAGGCATACTCTTACATACCCATCAGATATGACACCATGGTGACCACTGTGATGCAGTGCAGTTAACACCAACAAAACTGAACATGTACATCATGTATAGGTTTGATAAATGTGTGCATGGCAAATAGCATGGCCTTAACATGGCCGGTGTATTGGCAAACCTCAACAAAACAATTCCATACTCACCAGCTACCGGTTGCTGTCCCAGTTGTATAGCAGAGGGACCTAAATAGTTGTGGGAGAGAGGTAATGTCAGTAGCCACTCATGTGGCATTAGTACAGGGTGAAAGCAGCATTTCAGCCCCTTAACAGTACAACCCCCAATACTGCAAAATATGCTGGCCATCACCATAGATGTGCATGTATGTGCATTACTAAACACCAGCAAGACCTACTATCTCATCTGACATATGCATGTAGATACTATACAGATAGAAATGGATAAGCAACAGTGTTCTAGTAATGTGCACTGGGGCCTTACCTGCACACTCCTCATCCAATGTGTGGGTGCATCCCACATCCATAATGCTTTCTTTAGCTTCATGGGTTGTGCGTTGGGCGGGTGCACCAAGGTTGGTGAGGAGCTCCTCAGTGGGTGTCAGTGGAGGCTAGATAGCTGGGTCCCCCACCTGTGGCTAGCTGGTCCCTCATTAGAGCAGCAGCCCATTGACTGTCTTGGTGGATAAGGTTGCTGGCCTGATGCCGCACCTGCTCATAAGTTCTGCTGTGCAGGCCAGCATCATTTACCCTGTGGACCAGATTGTTCCACAGGGCTGTCCTCTCCCATACATCTTGTGCTACCTAGCCAAATAATAGCCCATAATGTTCTATCACAAACTGGGTGATTATGTCATTTTCACCCACAGAGAATGCCAGGAGGCAAGGCCTCTGCATGCTACCTGGAAGACATAAACAGGAAAAAAAGTCACAAGACCTCATATGGTTGTCAAATTGCACATCAACAGTGGATATTACTTGCAAATAATCCAGACTACACCATAATCCTCTAATCTATCATGGCTATAGCAGCTTGCATTACACTCCTGGCCCTGAGATATCTTATTCCCCCCAATGTTGGACACTTACTTGCATAATCCTCTATTCTCCATTCATTTCTGTGTAGAGGGATGACAGTGGCCATCTTCCATGTGGATGGTGTGTGGATGGTGGAAAATCTGTGTTTGACTGTAGTATGTGATGGAGCTGTGAGCACATGCCTGAGTTCATGTAGGAGGCAGAGAGTGATTTAATTATGTCCCATGGAGACTTGCTGTTGTTGCCATCAGTAGGCAGCATGTACATGCTCACCATTGAGGAGGGAAGGAGTGAGATTGATGTGCAAATCCCCCTATACAAATGTGGTGGACAGGGTGGTGATGTTACCACCTAACCATTCTGATGCAGGTTGCCTATATCCATGGCATGTGTGTATGAGGTGTGCTTTACCCCCAGTACAGGGTGAATTGTGTTGTTGCCTCTAAAACTGACAACATATTTGGAGACACTCTTGCAATTGTCCTTGGTGGTGTGGATATGTCTGATTTGTAGACATAGTCAGCCTTACAGGAAGTCACCTGTGAACTTACATGCTTTCTCAGATAGAAGTGGACTTGCTTCCAAGTTGTTGGCTGCACCTATGTGTCCCTGTACAGCCAATGTAGCAACCTATTATGTGGTTTGTGCATTGCTGCTGCCCACCAAAGGGGATTACTCTACCTTGGTGGAGGCTGGATTTACAAGTCAGGTACTGCTGAGCTCATATAGCTACAGTGGATATAACGTGTACACAGCCCTGTTACAATGTCTGGTATTTGTGCAATTAAAACATGACACCACAATAACTAATTTCAAAACAATTCCCACCTTTAATGTGACCTATAGCCTGTACAATTCAATTGAAAATATAACAATCTGGGCTGTGAAAACATATGGAAATAATAATCAGTACAATAAGCCAGTTGAATGAGTGTGCACACCCTTAAACTGATATGTTGTGTATGGACCTGTTGAGATGGTTACAGCATTCATTTGCCTTGGTTTGGACTCTAACAACATGGCACATCTTCACTTGGCAATAGTTGCTCACCTTCCTTGAAACAGCTTTGATTGTTTTTCAGTAGAATTGTACAGGTTATGGGTCACATTCAAGATGAGAAATATTTTGAAATGAAATGCCACAAACCTGGCATTCCAATAGGGGTGTGTACACTTTGATATCCACTGTATATAGGTGTTGATATAGCTGTTAGTGGTAGGCATGGACAGAGGGTCATAACACAGTTGACACTTCTCCGATCACTACCTGATAATCATGCCTACTCTAGTACCCATATCAGTGTCAGAGCAATGGAACAACCAGTAGCTGTACACATTTATGTCTGTTGTATGCAGTGACACTGATATTACACATGTGTAACATGCAAAACCTATTTACTTGACTGCTTGAAATCCATGTTATTAGTTTTGTCCCTTCCAGCTGAACATACGCATACATACATGTGCTCAGGAGATACCTGGTATACATTTCTATTCTATGTTAGCATGGCACACTGTATTTACAGTCTGTGACCACAGATATCAGTCACAAATGTGATTACTGTCCAGCAGAACACTGTACAGTTGAATGTTATTAATTCAATATATCACATGCAGTTCAACACACGTCTGCAGTAGTACTTTACTATGCATATGCCCTATATAGGTCTCTTAGATTTACAAGAGAAACATGTATCATACTCATATTCACAGGTAACATATGGATATGGACAACATCCCATTAACTGGCCTAGTAGTAGCACAGTCTCAGCTGTTTGACAGACACCCTAGCAGTTGTCATGTGAGCTGTCATTTCCCAGGGTGAGTCAGGCTCCTGAACTGTGATCCTACCTCGCAACAACTTAGAGCATAACATCTGGACAAAGCCTAAAATGATGGGGGGATAAATATGGACAGATTTTAAATATTCCTGTTACAAACTTAAGAAGTTTGTAGAATAATATATTTTGCATTACCGTGAATATTGTTAAGGATGTGGAGTCTTAAACTCAAGTGTTTGTCATTAGTTAATGACTTCAATCCTCAGCTATTTGCCAGAAAAGTACAGATTTCAGGAGGAACAGACAAAAAACTATGATGGGAAAATCTGGACATTCTGTGAAGGCCTGTACAGTTGACAGGTATGGCTGTGATCATTCCCACTGCAGAGAGGGCCAGATGCTATGGCCATAACAGCTGTTAGGCAGGACATTAGTACAGCAAGTCTTGTTGGGACATATATTCTTTCAGAATCATATTCCCCATTATTACAGACCAAGTACTACATTCAATTACATGCTTACATGTTTCACATACCTTTTTTTTCTTCTCTTTTCTGTTTTCCGGTTTTTGTTTTTATTTGTTCTCTCTTTCTCTCTCTCTCTCTCTCTCTCTCTCTCTCTCTCTCTGTGCACTACAGGGATAGAGCTGGTTTGAATAGATGGCAGCATGGCTTTTGTAGGTGATGCTCATGACCAGGTGATGGCCTGTGCACCAATTGGTGTTCCCCACTTGCTAATTGCATGGAGAGCAACTGTGTAGTTCTTCCAATAGCCAATGTCATGGCAACACATTCCTGTAGTTGACTACTTCATGTTTGCCTGTTATGTTTGGTGTGCTCCCCAGACAGATGTTGTCCTTGGCAAATCAGTGGCATACTCTGGTGATTGCTATCAGTAAATGGCAACATCAGGTTGTGTTTCTGACTTCATATCCCTCAGAAAGGATATGTTGCAACCAATCATATAACACCAATAACATTCTCAGTGTATAAGAGCAATATGTCAAATATGGCCCTGTGTTTGGGCCTTTGTCCTCCACTTATATGCCAGGCATTGTCCAGATGTCATGCAGTAAGAGGTTGATAGGCATGGTCTATCATTATTTAATGCTGTCATTCCTGCTATTATCCCAATGATATTGTGGAATCCAACACATGTTGTGAGGTAGGGCTATAAATATGAGGGCAAAGGCTGGATAACATGTGTAACCCTGTACAGTCAAGAGGTCAGTGTACAGAGAATGCTTTTAGACATGGCCGGCCTTAGGCATAGGTGAACTAGGCGACCGCCTAGGGCGCCGTACAGGCCGGCCTCAAAAGGGCGCAATTCTGCTGTGAAGTAACACTAACCGGGAAAGCTGAAAAGACAACAAAAAATGTATTTTTCAAATGTCAGTCACCGACGCGCGATGCCCATACAGGCTAGAAATGCACCCTCCCCCACTTCAACTTAAGCACGAACTTGTTTTCCATCCTATCCACAGTAGCACAGACAGCCCCCACCCTAAGTATATGCTTAAACTTAATGTGATGTGAGTGGCCGCATTATTCAAATCGGCCTATCAGTGATGATTTCGCACCACTGACATCACTGCCACTAAGCCATTTGAGCAGCCAATAAGCATATATAAAGAGCTACCTCTTCCTACCTCTTGTTCCTTCCTTCATTGGGAGTCGGGTGTACCTATTGGTTAGGCGATTGCAGTTCTCAGAATCTGTGGACGTGAGTCAGCGTTGTTCTTCCACGTGGAGTACTACAAACCGAACGGAGAGTGTTTTTGGCGTTTTATGATTTTTTACAACTTTTACACCGGAGGCTAGGAGGTAAGTGACTCGAGAGATGGGGTCCGGGGGTTATTGATGAAATGTAATTTTTTTTAGTGTGTGTGTGTGTGTGTGTGTGTGTGTGTGTTTATTTCTGAGATGTGAAGGAATAGTGTGTGTGTTTATATTTCTGAGATGTGATTTGAAGGAAGCACAGTAGCACTGGGATGCGTTTATTAGAAGAACGAAGCAAGCAGACAAGCATTTTGTGTAGTGTGTGTTTGAAATGGAAGGGAAATTCAGTCCATGTTTTATTTTTTAAATACATTTTACTTTTGTGCTTAGAATCAAGCATGGCTTTGGGTTTGGGGATTGCTTTGGGTGTGCGCTTTTGGGGTGGGTTTCTCTATGCTTTGGTTTGTTTGTGGAGCGTGTGAACTTTTACTTTAGTTTTTAATTTTAGTAGATTTGATAACATATCATGGATGTATATAAGCCTGTAGTCACATAACAAGAATGTGGGCGCTTTTGGGGTGGGTTTCTATGCTTTGGTTTGCTTGTGGAGCGTGTGAACTTTTACTTTAGTTTTTAATTTTAGTAGATTTGATAACATATCATGGATGTATATAAGCCTGTAGTCACATAACAAGAATGTGGGCGCTTTTGGGGTGGGTTTCTCTATGCTTTGGTTTGCTTGTGGAGCGTGTGAACTTTTACTTTAGTTTTTAATTTTAGTAGATTTGATGACCTTGTGTGGTAGAATTTTGCCATCCAGTTCATTAAAGTCTACAGATTTTGCATTGCATCTTTGATAATGTGCTTGTATGTTTCTATCATTTTGATATTTTGTTTTTTAAAAATATATTTGCGAGTAGCATCTACATTTGTACTGGAAGCACAGAGAATTGTGTTAGACAGCATTCATATTTTATGCTAATTAAATGTCCATATTTTATCTTCTTTTCAAGGACTTTTGCTCCTGTTTTCAATGTCTGTATGATGAGAGATATGTCAGTTAGTTATATGTACTTGAGGTTAGAATAATAATTTAATTTTGCATTTGGCCCACTTAAGAGGAAGCATCATATATGCATGATAAAAATCCTCTTGAATTGTGCCTTATTATTAAAGCAGATGACTGCCATAACAAAATCACCATCTTCTCTGTGAAGAAACCCTTCCTTTATGCTCGCTTAAATTACTGGTGCTGCTCTGTCCACCTCTATCCATGGCTTCCAGGGTCAGCAGTGTGTTACAAATCTCACTGTGGCTACTCCTGCAACTCTCCCAAGGAAATGCACAAGATAATAAAAGTTTAATCTCTTCCGCTAGACAGTGATGAATTAATTAATCAATTCAAAATTTAGTAAAAGCTGAAACACATCATTATGAAGAGAACTATATGCTAGGCATAGTTTACTTTGAAGCATATTTTCATAATTTTATAATTTATGATTCCTGCATAAGGGTTAGATAACCATTAATATGGATATTACAACTTTCCCATACCTTTCAACCTGCAGACATTGAAAATCAGAGAATCATAGAAAATCAATTTTGTGTAGTGTGTGTTTATATTTCATTCAGGTAGCCATCAGGATTCATTTTTGGCTTTAACACCCCCCCCCCGGTGACTGATATGAGCACTCTGATACGGGGCCATGCCATATCTGTGTGTCTAAGTGTGCATGTTTCTAAACGTGACCAAACAGTTTAGCATAACAAAGATAAGCTCACGTTTCCCAACCCACATGTATATGCTGCATACCTCTCAGTCCAGCAGATCAGACTGCTTTCATCTCACCAGGTTGGTGATTTGCTGTCACCCTGCCCTGTTGGCTTCTTTGTTATCTGGGTTGTTTGCTCATCCTAGGAAATTTGCTTTCACTGTCAGGACTTCAGCAATTTTCAATGAAGAATTTGCAGTCCTATGTAGTGGTTATTTTCTCTTTAGTCTGAAAAATTAGCATTTTGAATACTGTGTATTTCAGATAAAATTTGATGTCAGCATAGCAAAGAGCTTTTGGAAAAGATTTTCTGTCATGCTGTGAGACTATGTGAAGTCTTTTTAAGGCTTAATGCCCACATGATCCTAAACCCAGAATTAATGCATATAATCTTTAATGGTTATTTTCATTCAAGCAGTGGATCATAATCCATTTTAATTAGTCAAACATTGAGAGGCTGAAAGTAGAATGATTCTATTATTGACTGGTAACCAGTTCAAATTGCGTTCCCTGTTCTACTAGGATAAAATGGCAGATTTTGATTAAAGTTGTGTGCAGCGAATGAGTGTTACATGAGTGCACTGATTACTTAAGCCAAGAGATGAAATTATGTTGTGTTGTGGTTGCTTTAGCGTTTGCCATTTGGAATTGCCTTAAAATGCATTTTATGACTTCTGGTATTTGTGACACTCCTGACTTCTTCTGGTTTGTTTGTTTATTTTTAGTATGACAGTATCTGAAGTACAAGCAATTATTACAGTCAACCTTAATCTTGAACAAAAATCCTTCTTTTCCACCTAAAGTGGTCCCAGAGTTTTCTTAGAGATAGAGCACCCATCTCCCTGTTTTATTTCAATATCCAAAAATAAAGGAGAATATAATATAACTATAGATATCCACAGGCAACTCAGATACTACATTAAAGGGTCAAAAACCTTTGTGAACTCTGATTAACAGTTTATTTCCTTTGAAAGTTAGAGTTAAGGGGCAACTTGTTTCTAAATGTTGTCTCATGCATTTTCCTTTAGCAACACTAACCATGAGTAGACAATTCCAGGCAGGGTCAAACTCGGGGGCAGGGACATTTTTGTCATGGCTGAGGTTACTTCTGTGGTCTTCTGGAAAAGGGTGGACCATAGAAAAATTTTTAGAGCCAGCATCTTGGTCTTAAGTGCACAGCTTTACCAAGCACTACAAACTGGATTCTTGTTTTGTAGGTCCAGAGAAGGCCACGCTAGAACTGTCCTCCCTAGGGGTTCCAGGACTGTGATCCTTATTCTTCCACCCTTTTTTCTAAGTTCTGGTAGTTGTCCTTTATAGTTTAGGCTTTTGCAACAGTGATCTAATGATGAACATAGTACAGTTCTGTACATACAGGGTGTGGGATTGTATCCATTTACCCCTATCTGGCAAGGTTTTAGCCTCCATCTTCTGAGACAAGAAAGCTCTGAGCTATTGGTGCTGTAGCCACTGAATTTATACTGACTGCCTCAAGCTGTGCAGTGGCTAGGATGCATGAAAGGAGCCCTAAAGCTTTAGAATCTGGCCAACTGGTCATATTCTTGGCAGGACATCTCTTGCAGCTTAGGCTGTTTTAAATCAAGCAGACTGGACAGTTTGTACGAGTGAAACACTTTTTATTGAAGACTGCAGTTGGAAATGTACATCTCGTGGCCAGCAAAGGAATAATTAAATGACAATTTCCAATGTCTTTCACATGAAGTGACAATTCAAGTGCACCTGGCAGTTTACAAGTGTCAAACATTGCATATTGAACTGTACATGTAATGGGAGAGCAATGCAATAAAGTCATCTGACAAATTTATGAACTGTATAAAGTAAATGTCTAGTAGCCAGCAATGAAATAAAATCTGACTTGTTTCAATGTCTCTAGCATTAATTGTGCCAACTGAAACCTGTTTTCAAATTTGTCAACCAGACCTGACAGTTTGTACAAATGCAAAATTTTACTGTCAAAGATTGCATATAAAAATGTACTTGACAAGTAATGGAATAAATCATTTGACACTATCGATGTCTCTCGTCTTAAATATGTCTTCAAATTACTTGCGTTGACCTGATGGCTGAAAGTAGTACACTGCTGTTTAAAACTGAATTTAAAGGTCCCATATCCATCTGCAACCCTTAATGGATAAACACTGCCAATACAATTCTGAAATCTGCTTAGTGTTAAGTTGTATGCAAAGATCAAGACATCACTGACTGTAGTAACACTGCTTTCCTTTTTGGCCTCTGGGTCAGCATACAGCTGTAGCACCACCACATCACAATATGTAGCTGTCTGAAGTATGTAAACTTGATTGCTGACCTGTGAAGACCTATGACCTATGACCTGTGAAGAGCCTGAAGCACATCAGGGTATATAGTAAAAATGTAGAGTTGCTGCTGCACTAGACCAAATGAGAACTTCTACACAAACATCAATGCACATTGCAAAAAAAGTTAATACTGTCTCATGACTGCAGATGAACACTACACAAGCAACAGATCAACCAGGTTTAAGGATATTCAGCCTTCAATTGCAGTCAAACTACAAGATGTCTTACAGTATGACTTGGATTTTCATGAATTTGAACATGGGAAGAACTGGAGTGTTTTGTGGGAGTGACCCTTCTGTGGGTGTGGCTCAAATAGGGGTGTTCCTTGTGTTCAGTGTGGGTGGGGCTTAAGGGGCACCAGAGCAGTGCTTCGCCTAGGGCGCCGTTTCAGCTAAGGCCGGCCCTGCTTTTTGATACCCTTGTAACACATTTTTATGTGAAGAAGAGTATTACATGTTTTAAAATTAGGCTGTTAGAACATATGAGAGATATTAGTAATAAGAAACAGAAAAGGTCTATGTATATTTTGGGGGCAGTAGGGGGTTACAGGTTACTGTTTTGTAAACAGTCTGTTTGTCAGTTCAACAGAACAGCTAGAACTGAACAAATGCTATGTAAAGGATCAATTTACATTTGAACATATGATACATCTTCCCCTAGGGGGTTAAATGAGGAGTGTAATTGGAGGCTGTTGAATTAAATATGTAGTTAAGTGTTAACTGATTCTTGTATTCAAGGCAAGTATGTTTTGCAGTGCTGTACTACTTGAAGGCTTTGTCCAAGACATGAGAGTATAACAATTTGCGTGGATTACTGGCTGGTTGCTTTTCTGTGTGCTGTGTTCAGTCATTTCAATTATTTTGCTAAGAGATTGGTGTATGTCTGGCCATTGTGTAAGGCCTATCATGCTTTTGTAGCAGCATAGTGTGTACTTATTATTTATACTGTGTATGGGTGTTAGCAGCAGATGAATGTCCCACACCACCCCAGAATTCCATCTACACTGTGACCTGGCACAGGATATGTAGGGGTATTGTGTAACTCTCATGGTGGATATATCTATCCACACAGTCATTGTACTGTGGTATTTGTTAGGTTTACCAGTATTTAGCTGTGAATGTGTTTTGTATATATATATATATATATATATATATATATATATATATATATATATATATATATATATCATTTGAATCTTTAGTGATTCCAGAGTGTTCATTCCCTATGGTAAACTGACTGTACTGCATGATATGTTAGGAAAATCATCATAAAATCTTACAGCTCAGATGGCTTAGTGGTTAAGTGCTGTGACTATGGTGTACAGGGTCCTGGGGTTAAAATCTGCAAAGGCTGTTTATTTTTTTTGCTGGGCAGAAGTTGACAGAGTGATTAAGGCCCTTTAAGGTGGCTTTAAGTGGGTTTGCACAATGTTAAGTGGAGCTAATACATGGTTACACGAATAGGCACTTAAACTGTGTACTCTTCTCTTAGCGATGCTTACCAATGCGCAAACACGCTTAGCATCTACATTTAAGCAAGAAATACACCAGATAACCATGATAACCATAGCTGAGCATTGCTAACAATTGCTCACTTTTCCTTTTTAGAAAATATCAGACTAAGGACTTCCTTTAGTAAGTGTATATAATTGCATGTACTTGACATGTCTCTATGTGCTGTCAATATAGTATCAAGGGGTGTGACAATACTGTATGGGACACGTGTATAATGGGTGGTCACATGCTCTATGCACACTTCCATTGTATCCTAGCTACACTACCATGGTGACAAGGATTATTTTCCACTCATTTCACTATTAAAATGGTACATTTAATACTACTTTTCTATATAAAATGTGATTGCCTGTTGTAGTACTTGAGCCTTGGTGGATGTCTCCAGTTTGCACTCAAAGACCGCTGCAACGTACCCCATCTGTGCTCTTATTTTCTTGTGTCTGTGTATCTGTTGCCATTGTTAACATAGTGTCAGGATTGTGTACAACTATAGTGTGTACATGTTATTTGTGCTGTGTACAAAGAGGGGGGGCTTAGGTTCATAGCAGTGAACTAGGCTATTGGCCTTGGGGCCTTAACAAGCCTAGTTCATAGGATTAGCCTGTCATTGTGCATACCTCTGAACAGTACTGAATCACTCAGTTATTTCTGTGTTTTGAGGTTCAAATAATGGGGTGCCAGGTGTTGTATTTAATATTTTACCTTAAATGAAGACAAGACACTTCTTCCTCTCTTTCAGTGGTATTTATTACACATGTGTGGGAGCCTACTGGAAAGTACCAGGGAGACTCTCCTAACAAAGGAATGCATAAGCTTATATGCTAGTGATATTGCTGACGGTACAAAAATATAAACTAGACCAATTAAAATAGTACAAAAGACAGTTAACCAATCAGTGGTTTACCAGTAGGCTTAAAGCAGTTCACATTACTACATCTCTAGGTAGAGAAAGAAAATTGGATACACTTCCATATAAGGCACATTTCCTGCTATCAAACAGGCTCTTGTTTTTCAGTACTTTTCTACTATTCAAAGTTTACTCAATAGTTCATAGTACAAAGTTCATCTCGATACATAGAGGTTTTCACATACTCAATCTCCTTGAACACATGCTTTAACAATTCATATTCTACAATCCCCCATTTGATGCTGTGTAAGCATCACCATTTAGTCTATCATACCTTTGCCCCAAGTCTAACATAACCATGTGGCTAGTTCCTTCAACATTGTCACATATTTATATTTCATCATCCATATTCATAACTGCAGGCATATAAAACTTTGGCACCTTTTTAGTAGTCTTAAAAAACATTAATCTCAAAATAAATGCTTTGATTAAAAACACAACAAGAAAAGTAATAAGAGCTAATACTGCGATTAATAGAATTAACTTTAAAAGTCCACCTCCCCAACCTGAGAACAGGTTAGTTAGCCATGCCCACGTTGAGTTATCGGCCTCCTTGGCCTTAAAGAGTTCGAAGACTCTCTGAATGAGTTTGAGATGACTTTCAATTTCATGCTGATTGTCAGGAATGTACAGCACTCCTCCTGGATTAAAGCACAGTATTTGAAAGAGCAGCCTGCTTGGCAGCCCAGTCAGCTAAATTATTTCCCTTAGCTACTAGGGAGTTGTTAGACTGGTGAGCTGCACAGTTGGCAACAGCAATTTTGAAAGGTAATAATAAATCCTGTAAGAGGTGATCAATATACAGGTAATTTTTAATTGGTGCCTCAGAGGATGTCAAAACCCCCCTTTCCTTCCATAGGGTACCAAAATCATGAACAACACCATGGGCATAATGTGAATCAGTATAAATAGTAACAGATCTGTCTTTGGCCATTTTACATGCATGCAAAAGTGCCACTAATTCCATGGCTTGTGCGGAAGTGCCAGGTGGTAATTGTCCAGTTTGTAAAACCTCAGATGGCGAGCAGACTGACCATGCAGCCTGAAGTTTGCCAAAATTATTTCGTAAACAGGATCCATCTACAAAAAGAACTAAATCAGGATTAAGCAAAGGAACATCTTGCAAATCTAATCTAGAAGACAGAACAGTGTTAACTACAAGCACACAGTCATGTGGTTCACCCTCATCACTAGTTGGAACTAATGAAGCAGGGTTTAGTGGTGGGCAATGTGTTTAGTGAGGTGAGCATTAGAAAGATATTGAGTTTTTGTTTTTAAAGGTAATGCTTGTACCGTATGAGGTACTGCTAATATAGTGTCATGTGCTAATGTCAATGGTGCTACCATATTAATCAAAACAGGAGTGGCTGCCACTGCCCGTAAACAGGGTGGGTAGCCAGAAGCAACAGGGTCTAATTGAGTACTGTATTATGCTATAGGTTGATAGCCTCCTGTGTGTGCTTGTGCCAGCAGGCCCAGGGCAGTTTTATTTATTTCACAACAGAAGAAAACAAAGGGTTTAGAATAATCTGGGAGCCCCAGGGCATGTGGGTTTATCAATGCAATTTTAATAGCCTGAAAGGCATTTTCATGTTCAGGGGACCATGGCAGAGGGTCTGTGACCTCCTTTTTTAGAAGCTGTAACAGAGGGGGCCGAAATTTCTGAAAAATTGGGCACCCACTGTCTACAATAACCTGCTAGGCCGAGGAATCCCCTGAGTTGTCTCTGAGTTACAGGGCGGGGGGGGGCAGTCTGAATGGAGGTGATTCTACTTGGAAGTATTTGACGTGAACACATAGAAATGATGTGTCCCAGGTATTGTACTTTTTCTTGAGCAAACTGCAATTTAGATTTATTTACATTAAAACCTCGTTCGGCTAAAAACCTTAAAACTAGAAGTGAGTCCTCTATACAAGACAGGGTATCTTATAAAGCGATAAGAATATCATCTACATACTGAACCAATACTGAATGTGGTAGTAATTGTAAATCCTGCAGTTGTCTGTGCATCTCTCTGGTGAACAGGGTTGGAGACTCTACATACCCTTGGCGTAGTTGGGCCCAAGTATACTGTTGGCCTTTATAAGTGAATGCAAACAAATACTGACTATCTGCATGTACTGGGATAGAGAAGAAAGTTGATGAAATATCTATAACCATAAAACGTGCTGTAGGTAGAATACAGCTTAAAATCGTAGCTGGGTTTGGTACAATTGGGAAAACAGGCAAGACAGCTTTATTAACTTCTCGCAAGTCTTGCACAAATCTGTAAGCTTGTTTACCAGGTTTCTTTACCGGTAGAATTGGAGTATTACATGGACTTGTTATAGGTACTATAAATCCTTGTACCATGGCAGAAATGACGGGGGCAATACCAGATGTAGCCTCTACCATCAAAGGGTACTGTGGTACCCGAGGTAACTTTGCTCCGGACTTTAAGGTTATTTTAACAGGAGTGGCTGAAATTAGAAATCCAACATCATTATCATGAGTTGTCCACAGATGAGGGGGTAATGAGGTTAATGAGGTTAAGTGCTTATTCTTATCAAGGTAGGACTGCATACACATTGTTTGCAGAGTGAAGTTTTCATCGAAAGTAGCCAAAATACTATCTTGTTTATCTGAAGGCACTTGTAAATATACTCCTTCAGTGGTACAGAAGACAGTTGCTCTCATCTTGCAGAGCAAATCTCTTCCCAATAAATTTAAAGGTGCTGTAGGTCCTACTAAAAATGCATGATTGTCCCAAAGTTACTGGGACTGGGATGGTTTCAGAATATTCAATAGGAATGCCAGAGACACCTACCCCTCTAGTTACATTATTGGAGAGGGGGACATTTATTGCTGCTTCGCTGGCTAACATAGATTTGGATGCTCCAGTATCAATCAAGAAGGGGTATGGTTTATTTTTGACAAGTAACATAACATGTGGTCCATCTTGATCCACAGGTATGAAAGGGCATAACTGCTGTTGTCTTTGTTCAGGGAACCTTCATTGTGATGACTGCCGATTGGATGGAGTCCAATTAGAATTCCACTAAGGTGATGTATCAGTGGGTGGGGCAGGTTGCTCAGCCAGATATGGACATTCATTTCTCCAATGGCCTACTTGGCTGCAATTGAAACACTCTGTTTGATTTTGGGGTGTGTCTGATCAATTTTCCTGCCAGTTTTGTCTATTTTGGTTTCCAGCCCCTTGGCGTCCGCCTCTCCCTCTTCCCCATCCACTTCCTCCCCGTCCATGTTGCCCGAAGGCAGTGCACATCTGAATCTGCACTTTAACCAATTTCTCTTGTAAGTCATTTTTTTTCCTGTGCTAAGTGGTCAGAGAGGTATTGCACTTGTGTAACTAATTCGTGCAATCCAAGACTAGGCCAGTTTAAACATACTTCCTTTAGCTTATCCTGTACTTGTGGGCGCAACCCTTCTACGAAAGCAGCCGTCAATCCACTTTGTGCTGCCCTTTGGTGGGTTTGGGGTACCCAGAATAAGCCTCAAAGGCTTCAGTGAGATGATTTAAATACTAGTCCACAGGTTTGTCTTCTTTTTGAAGAACTGACTTGATTTTGGACCAGTTGGGTGTGGGTGGAACTATTACTCTGACAGCATCTACTATATGCTGTCTGACCACTTTGAACCCATTATCTCCATGTGCATCATGTTTTGGAATTGGAGTAGGGACATTGGCATGGTCCCAAATCCATTTCATCAGATCAGCCGGTATGGCGTACTGAAGAACTGCCTTAACTTCTTCTATCACAGGATTTTGTAAACAAATATGTCCTGCCAGCACACGCTGGAAGTTAGCTGGATTAGAACGAATAGATGGTAACAATTTAGTAATGGCTTGAAAATCAACTGCTGACCATGCCCTAGGTACTACAATGGTCAGTGGTTCCTGTGCACTTCTAGCATGAGCTGGGTTAGGTACCTCTCTCAAAGGTAACAATCTGTCGTCATCTGACGACTCCGACCCTGAATCTGGATTAAATTTATCTGGTCCAAAATACCCATTCCCCACTGTCAATTATAGCGGGGAACTGATCAAAATGCCTTCATCGGTGTAAATGTCATTTTCCTTTACCTTTATAGTAGGGTTTAGCTTTAAAATACATTACGCTTTTGCTTCTTTATGAGTCTTACTACGAGTTTTTGGTCCCTTTTTTCTATCACTTGTATCTGGATCTGAGTCACTAGAGTGACTGTCCATAGCTCATTCTCTTTCTCTAGGGGTGGAATCTTTAGTGGTGGAATATGGCTGTTGTGCTTCCGCTCCTTGTTGAGCGAGGGGGGGGGGCTGATATTGCAGGGGTGCAATCGGTGTTGCAGTTGGTGGTGGGGGGAGCCAAGCATTATCGTCTTCCGATGATTCAGTTATCTGTAATTTAGCTAATTCTTTCACAGGATAAAGCCCCTTAAAGGGTGGCTCCTTCAAACATTTACCATTTACTATATCTAAATTACTAGCAGTTTGCTGTAATTCCCTCAGTTGCTATTTTAATTTCTGCTGATTATCCTTTAAACTACTAATAACCGAATCCTTTTCTTTCTTTTGCCTCTGTCTTCTAATCATTAAATGCTGCCTAGCACAACCCTGATATTCTTCTCCCTTTTCTCTTTAATTTCCCTTGGAGATTAAGCAAAATATTTTTAGTAAAACTACTATTTTCTGGAAAGGCGAGTTTACCATTGCCCTCAGTGAGGGCGACTCACTGACTTATAAACAAACAGCTGTCTCGGGACACACGAAAATACATATAATCAGCTGGTGTACCTCTTTCTGGCTCTTTTATGGTTCCCACACTCACTCCCATTTTCACATGATAAGCTATTCTGTATTTACAGAGGTAGCTGTGACGTTTTGTAAACATTTTCCCCACTCTCGTATCTCCTTTCGCCAGTGTTTTGTTTTAACCCACTCTCATACTACACAATCAATAGCAGAGAGAAAAGAAAAAAAATGCATGCCACTTACCTCAAAACAACTGAATGAGAGGAATTATTACATTTCTATAAGACAATTAATATAAAATTTGTAAAGCAGGCAAGTACAGGAAATGAAAGAAACACTGCCTGAACAGAAAATTCTGTCATAGGCCCTTTTACTAGCAGTACTTCGTTCAATCCCCAACTACCGCAGCCGTTGTCAATTCAGATCCGAGTAAATGGCACCGATTGTTGTATTTAATATTTTACCTTAAATGAAGACAAGACACTTCTTCCTCTCTTTCAGTGGTATTTATTACACACGTGTGGGAGCCTACTGGAAAGTACCAGGGAGACTCCCCGAACAAAGGAATGTATAAGCTTATATGCTGGTGATATTGCTGACAGTACAAAAATATAAACTAGACCAATTAAAATAGTACAAAAAACAATTAACCAATCAGTGGTTTACCCATAGGCTTAAAGCAATTCACATTACTACATCTCTAGGCAGAGAAAGAAAATCGGATACACTTCCATATAAGGCACATTTCCTGCTATCAAAAAAGCTCTTGTTTTTCAGTACTTTTCCACTATTCACAGTTTACTCAATAGTTCGTAGTACAAAGTTCATCTTGATACACACAAGTTTTCACATACTCAATCTCCTTGAACACATGCTTTGACCATTCATATTCTACACAGGATTTCTGAGTGGCACCCCTTAATTTCTGAATTTCCCTGACCTTTTTTTTTTATTTTTTTATTTTTATTTATTTATTTTTTTTAGGACTGACGTCATCGAGCGGAGGTGTGTGCGGTGACGTCAGCTTCGTGAGCACTGCCAGCCTGTTGGAATTCGGCTGAGGGGAGGGGTGCTGCAGTGCTGCTGAGCTGAATCCTTCTGTTTGATAACTAGTAGACATAGTAGTACATGACTCATGAGTCAAATCATTCAGACACTCGTCATCACTAACTCTGTCACTCACACAAATCACAAAACACAGTTTCACAGTTTACACACACACACACACACACACACACACACACACACACACACACACACACACACACACACACACAGTAAATTAATTCTTACTTATTTCTTTCTCATATCTCAATCTCATCCTCGTCTTTGTACAACCCATTCCCTACCTAGGTTAAGTTATAGTAGATGTATAGTTAGTACTAGTATTTCTTCTGTAATCCCAGGGCCCAGGCCAATTCCCCAATAGCTTGCAATGCAGAGCAGACAGTTGCCATTGCCAAATGTAAATAAATTATCATCACAAACATCATTCTTCTTAATAATTAACATTTTATTATCATCAGATCAGAGGACAGTCAGTCAGTCAGTCAGTCAGTCACACAAGAGCACGCCACACAACACTATTTTGGAGTCTATCATTTGTGTCTGTAGTGTCCAGTACTACTACTCTCTCTGTTTGTCCATATTTCTTCTATTCCATTAAAATGTTGTGATGATGAGACATTGATGACCCAGGCAGCACGCTGCCCCAGCAAAAACAACAACGTGTTTTGTTTATAAACATTAACACCCTGAGTGAGCCTGTTATCTGGTGTACATGCCTGCCATGCCGTGAGTGAGAGACGAGTCCGAGATGAGTTTGTTTACACTTTTACATACACACACACTTAGTTAGCAGACTAGCAGCACGTGCTGGTCTCGTCCTCACCCATGCATCTTGCACTCTGTAAAAGCCTGTCTGGGATAAAGAATAAAAAGAGAGAGAGGGCCGGGAGTACCGGGACAGACATAGAATTAGGGAACCAACTGAGACGGAGCTGTGTACGGTGGAAGAGTGAGTTGATGGACTAGCAGCAAAAACAGTCTCTGACTGAGACTATAGAAGCAGACTAGTGTTTTTTTTATTTTATTTTATTTAAAATAAGTTAAGTATGTGTGTGTGACTTACTGACTCTATCTGAGAGAGACTGCTGTGTCCACCTGGCTGAAAGAAACTCCTGATCCTCAATATACAGATAACACAAATAAAACTTCGAACCCAAAAACCAATCGTGGCAGCCATGCTTGATAGCTACAGTACTATTTATTATGAAGTGATTTTCGTTCAATAGCAATACTTGAACTTCTTCAGATACAATACAAGTTAATTATGAACATTTAAATAGTAAAACAGTTAGATCACCCGATGTTCTACATCACTTTATTTAAAGTAAAATACATCCATTTCCATAAGGATTCATTAATACAAAAGTAGTTAAAAACATTTCCAAAATCCTGCTTATATCCTATCTTGTTTGTCACAATATATAATCAAGTGTAAATGAATATTAGACAGGTGACTATAAATGACTTAAAGACTGACCGTATGAGTTGGGAAGCAGCTCACTTTTACTTTCCTATCATGACAAATACCTATCACCTATGTAATAAATTTCTATAAAATGCATTATATAAATAAATAACCACATTCATAATTAGTACATTATTAGGATGTTTCATGTACATGTATGTTTCATCAATAGTTAGTTAACTCCTAAATTGAATTAGTGTTCTGTAACTGTGTCCATATGTTTATCTACATAAACTTTTAAGTTTTAGTAGAGGCATTATGGAACACATATCATTTAAACCAGGAATGTTATATGCATATAGTTGAACTTGCCATATCAATTCCAGTCTCTCAAGCTCTATCTCCAGTGGTCCCCCTCTCATACTCTTTACCACCTGATCCAGTATCCAAAATTCAAATTCATGACTGGGATATTCTTGGATGTGTTTAGCTAATGCATTATCTTGTTTGAGTCTACTTTTACTGTATGTATGTTCGTATAGCTTGTCTCTTAGCCTACATATAGGTTCATAGGTTCATACTAGGCTATCTGCCCTAGGGCATTTATAAGCCTAGCCAGAATGTGTTTTGCTTTCACCACCCATTTTAAATTTATTTTGCTATGCCCTTTTTCGAGGTTAGTATACTGTGCCTCTGTCTAACAGTGACACAGAAGTGATACCCGGGGTAAACCTATGATCTCCCATCCACTCATCAAGATTCCTCTTGAAGAGAGTCAATGAGGGACTCTGCCTAACCTGGACTGGGATTTTATTCCAGAGTGAAGGGAGCCTCTGGGTTATGAATCTGTCCCTCCAGCATGTCCTATTTATTTCAGTGCTGAGGTTCAAGTCTCTCAAGCACGTAGCTCGATGGGATTTGGATTTTCTGAGGTGCAGCATGTCCATTAATTCTGGGTTGGACATGGCTTTATCGTCAGGCACAGATCGCCTCTGAACAGGTGGTATGCCACTGAGTAGAGCTGGAGTTTCTTTAACTGGGCAGCATATGGCATCTGTTTGAGCCCTTTGATCCTCTTGGTGAGGTACTTTTGGGGTCTTTCCAGTTGCTGCAGGTGTCTGGTAAGGTACATCCCAAAAGGGCATTGTCCTCAATTATGGGCCTGATGAGGGATGAGTAAAGAGGCACGATGACCTCCCTGATCTAGATGTGAATCCCTTCATGATTAGGTGGGCTATATAAAATGTTTTTCTAACCACTTTGGCCACGTGGTTGTCAAATGAGAGATTGCTATCAACTTGGGTCCTCAGGTCCCTAATTACTTCTTCTGTACTTAATGGATTACCACCTATGTGGTAATTTGTGGGCACTTTGTTTTTGCCAAAGGGGATGACTATACACTTTTTGGCATTTAGCTTGAGGCCATGACTCTGGCACCAGTTGTCTGTTTCTATGAGGCCCTTTTGGAGGATGCTTGTGTCGGCTGGAGAGTCGATTATGGTGCCCAGTTTGCAGTCATCTGTGAACTTGGTCAGCCACAGTCCTTCTGTGTTGGCCTGTACCTCCGAGATATATATACTGAACAAGAGAGGTCCCAGGACTGAGCCTTGTGGGACACCACTTGTAACTGGTTTGGAGTCTGACATGGCTCCAGCAATTCTAACCATGTGAGTTCTGTCCTTGAGCCAGTTTGCAATCCATCTAGAGACATAGGGGTTTATATTCAAGCTGGTGAGCTTATCTATAATGCCCGAGTGGGGTATTGTATCAAAGGCTTTTACGAGGTCCAGGTAGGCTGTGTGGACCACCTTCCCCTCGTCAATGGCCTTGGTGACTGTTTCAAAGAAATCAACCAGGTTTAAGAGGCAGTATCTGCCCTTAACAAAGCTGAACTGGGTAGGATCCAGTGTCTGTAGGTCCCCAATATCTTTATTTATGAGGACCATATTGTCTTGCCGACATAAAAACAAGGACAATATTGGCACTTGGTGAGATAAACTACCATTTTTGAATTGCAGTTGTACTTCCTATTACTTGTCAAATCTTTGTTGTTAACAGATAGTGATGTTCCCACCAGGATATATCTACAATAAGGGCAAGAACCACATTGTTGTATACCTCTCCGGTTGTTATCCATATTGTGTATACATTCAAACAAGTTTTTCAAGTTTTTATCCCTTCTTGTGGTAATCTTGGTATAATACCCAATTTTTCCAGTAATTCTTTATCTTCCGTGAGGATATTCCAATTCTTACATATAATGTTCCTTATATAATAATAGTCTACACTGAATGTTAAAACAAAGTTAGAAGCAAAAGATGAGGGGCCATTAGTTCTCGTACTACTCAAAGATGTCTCCACTGGGACTTATAGAGTGCTAGAATTTTCTACTACCATACTTATGTTTTCAGCCCTAAGACTACCAAGTATAGGTTTATACGTCCCATTAGATCTTTTTCTTACTACTTCATTTCAGTGGCGGCTGGTGACTTCAAATCAAAGGAGGGCTGCAGCAGACAGCTGAATGGGCTGGGCCAACAGGAAGGGGTATGGTCAGCTAAAAGGGGTGGAGCTATGGTGCAATGGGATCAATGCTTGACATGCTTACATGAAATAAATGCTCAGTCAGTATGGCACATGCTGAATACTCTACACAGCACATATTGTTACATACACACACACACACACACACACACACACACACACACACACACACACACACACACACACACACACATGTTGGTTTGAACACTAAAATCTTGGAACCCACACTGACGACTCCTTGGAAGATGACCCCCTCTTGTTACTCAGTGAGGAGAACGAATAGACTTACTGACCAAAAGAGGGTCTGATAGCTAGCAGCCATCTGGGCAAAACAACCTAAACATAAATGTGATGCAAATAATATTTCATAGCACAATTGATTATAATAAAGTGTTAAAAGTAAGGCTCTATAAGACTGTTTTTTCTTTTGCAGACTAAAGACTTATCAGGGACACTATACTAAATGAAGGACTGAAGAAAAATAGGGATATGGAGAACTTGACTTTGTGGAAGGTCAGTACATGGCCAGAAGGACTATTAAGTTCACTTTGTACAAGGTTTGAGGAAGAGAGGTGCTATAATATCCCAGGCTTTAGATTACAGTTGATCAAAAGGAGTTTCTGAAGTCAGCACACTTTTTCCAACAGATTTTATTAAGCATATCTTCATTGCTCTGGACTTGTTCAGAAATCTGCAGAACTGTATACTCTAATTTGTATTTGTTTCATTTATTTCATTTGAGAAACAGGAAGGCAGATTAACCAGAATGATGACAGTGTTTTGAATTCCAGAATGCCAAATGTGTGTAATGCAGACACTGAAACGATCTAACAAAGAACTTGGAATACAATAACCAAATACAACCCAGAGTCTCTGCTCCTCCTTCTCTTACTCATTATACTGCTTGTACACAACTAGATGACTTTTTAATTTCAGTTACTACAATACTGCAGAATTCTTGAAGTACTGTACTGAGTCACATCACATGCACGCACTTTGCACAGGAGTTACAAGAGACTGCAAAAGAAAAAAAAGATTGTTATGCAGCAGTGCTTGCATACTATGAAAAACAGTGCTTTAAGATAAACTCAGATGGAATGTGAAAAGCAGACAGCAACTGCATTCATTTTGCATGGAATGCAGTGCTTTCCTCAACAGGAATTCTAGAAATAATCCAAAGCCACAAAAACAACCAAACAAAATATTTTGATGCAAAAGAAAAAAAAAAAAAAATATATATATATATATATATATATATATATATATATATATATATATGGTTTCCATATTTAAGAACCATCATAATGTATGCAAAGAACAAAACTACCAGCAAAAGTCTCCGTTGAATTCCATTTAAAATAAAAGCACAGCGTTTTCTCTGCCAGATGCTTTTTTAGTTGCACAATATACCAAATGAATTTGCCAAGAATATGTTTTATATACTTCAAATAATAATTATAATATCCACAACCACAACACAAACAAAACTGCAAGTTATTCCTCTAATACACATCATTGATCAACATACTGATTTACAATCATATTGGGGTAAGCTAAAATAAGGGTTTTACATATTTTAAAACATAGATTTCAGCAGTTCTGGTCAGTAGATAACTGATCTTTTTTAGCAAATGCTAAAACAGAGACTTGAAGGCCAAATTAGCTGCAGTCAGCATCAGTGTTACAGCAGAAATACAACTCTTAAACCAGACCCTGATCAGTGAATAACACCTAAACATAACCATGCTAAAAGGCATCCATTTCAGTATAACTACAAATCAAATGATCTTGCCAAATGATGGAGTAGCACACTTTAAAAAAAAATCCATAAAAAGCTTACTTATACTTCTCTCTATACATTGTCACTTCATAACAGGGACTACAGAGTGTAACATCATTTTTGTGGAAATGGAAAAGCATGTACACTATAGTTTGCAGCAGTACTGACATGGTAATCATTGGAAACACTGCTAATAACCAAATGCTTGTGTGAAACTGTGTGACATCTGATAATGTTATCTCACAGTTCACATGCTGGACATAACAGCCCATTTGTTTTATCTACGCAAATTAAAATGGCCTTTGTGACTTTCAATTTAAGTATACATTGTCTGTTAATAAGAAGGTTCACTAACATGATACATATAAAGAAAGTATAAATAAAAATATTTAATTCTGAAAGACTACAGTTTGTTTTCTGAAGAAGTAGCACAAGTTTTTGAATTTGTTTGTTACTTAAGATTTCCTAAACGAGTAGGCATTAGATCTCGCTTAATACAGAAGTGCAGAAAAAGAAAACAAAAAAGAGTTGAGTCTATTAAATTGTACTGTCATACTGATACACATACTGACATACACATAACTTGTTGCTAATCTGTTAGTAGGTGCTCCACATTTTGCCCATTTGTTCCACATCATGAGAGGCAGTGTTCCTCATTTTGGAGATGGAAGGTTGAGAGCTCTAAAACAGAAATAAATTAACTGATGCCGAAAAGGAATGGAAAGGTAATGCTGCTGTTGTAATTTTATTAGATTACAGAGTGGTGCATTGTGCGTAAAAAAAAGGCTTGACTGAAATACTTAATCTTAAGCTCTACTCAGTGGCATACCGCCTGCTCAGAGGTGATCTGTGCCTGATGTATAAAGCCATGTCCAACCCGGAATTAATGGACATGCTGCACCTCAGAAAATCCAAATCCCATCGAGCTACGCGCTCGAGAGACTTGAACCTCAGCACTGAAATAAATAGGACATGCTGGAGGGACAGATTCATAACCCAGAGGCTCCCTTCACTCTGGAATAAAATCCCAGTCCAGGTTAGGCAGAGTCCCTCATTGACTCGCTTCAAGAGGAATCTTGATGAGTGGATGGGAGATCGTAGGTTTACCCCGGGTATCACTTCTGTGTCACTGTTAGACAGAGGCACAGTATACTAACCTCGAAAATGGCATAGCAAAATAAAGTTAAAATGGGTGGCGAAAGTCAAACACATTCTGGCTAGGCTTATAAATGCCCTAGGGCAGATAGCCTAGTATGAACCTATGAACCTATGAACCATCAGTAAGGCACACTGGTGTAGTAGGTACAAAATAGAAAACTAAGCATGTTGAGTGTTAAAGGGGAAGTTGTATTGAACAAATATTAAGGACTGTGCTTTAACTGATCAAGACAGATGTAATAAGGGGGAGAGGAGGTGGAGAGCAAACACGATTTAAGCATTACTCTTTAGCAGAAATATAAACATAAACCAGCTTAAGGTACTTATTATAGGCTTTATGAGTACTAAAAAAAAAGTTAATAGTTTTCATTCATTTCAGGACGTAGGAAAGCCGTGCCTTGTATGACTTTAAACAAATACAACAAAATGAAATAAAGGATAACCAGATAACTTATTTGCATGGACTGCATTAACAGACTGCCCTGCATCCCACATTCCTATTTAACCTCAGAAGACAGTATAAAGTCAGAAAGAGCATAGTCATTATAATCACAGAATCACACAACTCATTGTCATTTAAAAATTAAAATACTTTCATTCAGAGAAAATGGACTAGTTATGATGCTACCCAAAGATGTATAATAGCAGCTGCATGATTATTTTTCAAAGACTGGGAACGTTTTACCTGACTTCCTTTATAAGAGTGTGTTGTGTTATTTTTGGAATACAGGGATGCACTCTGAACAAAACAAAACAAATCGAAGCCAGACAAAAAGTCATACATATTCACACCAAGAACATTTAAGTGATCCTTTCGTATTATGTTTGCTAAATAATTTCTTTGATGGGACAACTGCACAACTCCATTTTTTCTTAGTGAATAATAAATAATAAAGCATCTGCAGACATTAAATAGAAAATGAGCAATATGAGATCTCACAGAGCAATAGACAAGACAAACCATAAAAGTTTGCCAGTGCTGCACAACTCCAAAGAATCTGATAATAGAAGGTCAGTCGCATCATGTGGCAAAGGACATAACACTTATATACAGGACTGTTACACAACGTACAGGACTGTTACACAACGTAAAGTCTAATCAAGAAAATGCTTCACTTTTTTAAAACATACTACTAGTAACTTAAGCGACCTCATTTAACAAAGTCAAAGAGCATTTAGGTAGAAATGTTTGACTTAACTTAAACTAGTTTCTGTATTCAAACTGTCTGCAACTGATATCTGGTCTAGTTCTAAATATGCAATTAACAGTGTAGCAGCTGGCACTAAGTAAGTATGAAGCAAAAATCTGGACATTCTGCCAAAATCTGCAGTTGAGAGATACGTACCACCAAGAACTAGAAAAGATAAAGAAACTCTGTCTGTACTTCTGTTCTTCAGCTGTGCTGTGTGCCTGCGTCACGTCCAGCAAATGAAATTGGGCCACCAAGGCAAACAAATAAGATACAAAATAATATGAACAATGATCTACCTGTTCCACCACAAGACAAGTCACAAGTCCACAACCAAAACTGGCTGCAACTGTTTGCTTCTTGCTCTTTTCCCAGCACATAAAGCCCGGGAAGAGAGCGACAACCAATCAGCAGCCATTTAGCCCATGCACGTCATGTACATGCCTGCGGACGTGGCAGTCCGAACCCCTTCCAATTCTATGCAGTTTGGAACTGCATAGACTGCTGAGCATCACATTGATGCCTTAGTTCGCTATCCGGACTGCAGCGCTGGAGTTGGATTTCTAAGAAAGAGAAAAAACCTTATTTTTTTAAAACTGCCGCAACCTGGAATTCGAAAGTGCGCATGCTCAGTCAGTCGATGTAAAGCAGCCAGCTGATAAGAGATGAGAGACCGTGTAAATAAAGACAGTAAAAAAAAATTAATAAGTAAAACTAAAAAGTACTCTTTTTTTTTTTTTTTTTTTTTTCTTGAGGGGGCTGCAGTCTGGCAGTCCGATGGCACGAGCCGCCCCTGCTTCATTTATAATATTGTCCAGAAACCCACTAGGGTATGCTTTTTTAGTAAACATTTGTTTTAGTAGCTGGCATTCAGTATTAAAAGCCTCCTCTTTTGAGACCATTCGCGCCGCTCTCACTAATTGTCCCTTTACCACTGATTTCTTTTGGTGGTAGGAGTGACTGCTTGAAAAATGTAAGAATGTGTTTGAGTAGGAAGGCTTTCTATATATTTTTGCCTCATACTTTTTATCAAAGTTATTTTTGACTAATAGTACATCTAAAAATGGGATTTGCTTTTCATCAAAACTATATGTGAATTCAAGGAATTCTGTACTCTGATTGAAGTATTCAACTAAATATTTTGCTTGTTCTTTACCACCATTAAATAATATGAATATGTCATCCAAAAACCGTGTGAAATACACTATTTGTCCATTAATTTCATCGTTATTAAACACAAAGGAACATTCCCAATAATTCACAACTAAATTCGCAAAACTAGAACCCATGGAGACCCCATGGCCACTCCTCTTTTTTGGTGATAAAAATTGTTTTTAAAATATATATAACTGTGTGACAATACAATATCTAATAATTCTTCCACTAATGCTATTTCCGGTAGCGGGGTACCTTTATTCCTAAGGTTGAGAGTGACCCATTCAATACCTAGTTCTTGTGGTATTGAAGTGTAAAGATCCCTTACATTTACTCTAAAGTTTTATTTGTTATCTGTGTATTGTGGAGTTGCTATCATGGCAACCAACCAGCTGAATGCTACACCAGAACTTTTCTCTTCAACTGAAAGTGAAACAGAAGGAAACAATGTATTAATAGGCATAGTGCAAGCCTTAGCACAACAGGTTGAAAGACTAACCAAGAAAGTGGATTCCCTTAGTGGTTTGCATAGCGAACAACATCAACAGCAGCAGTAGTATGTGTCTAGTGGACTTTTAACTAACATGAACAGTAATGCCAGTATATCGACAATAGCACAAAACACACTTAACCATCGATTAGCTTCACTGACTACTTCAGCATCTATTCCTAATGGTCAAGCTGCCACTACTACTAGAGTTCACATTGGTATGAATGATAATATAACGAACAATGTCACAACTTCAGAAGCAACGAATAATGCTCCGATCCCAGGGTTATAGGAACCCCGAATTTAAAAGACTGGCTCATTACACCTATGGGCTTGTTTCAGAATAATGCTACACCATCATCGGTGAATCTGGCTAGGGAGGAGATTAACATTACTGAACTATTGAATATTTTTGATCACACACTTGTGAAATATAAAAAATTGCGACTGGAAGTGGAATATTTTGCTGAATGCCTTAAATCTGAGCTAGTACCAAAAGGTTTAAGAATATGCCAGTACCCTATGGGACTCATTCCTGACTCACAGTTCCACTTGGATCTAATGAAATTATTACACAAACAGGGGCTAGAACTGCTGGGTATTATGAGTAAGAATTATACAATCACAGCAGATGAAATGAAATAATCCATAACAGTATTGGATGTGCAAATCAAATCTCACCCGGATTTTGATAGGTACAAATACAAATATACCCATATTTTCCAACAATAGACTCATACATGAATAAAGCTAAAGCTATAAAATGTAAGAAGCCTGAGTGTGACCAATTACAATACCAAAACGGCACAGCTTATCCACGCCCACCACCAGCACAGCAATGGAAAATAAGAGGGGGCATAGCAGACGGATCTGTCAATCCAAATACTAATCCGGGTACTTCTCATGCATACAATCAACAAGGATTCAACGCACAAGAATGAAATGCTGGGGAGAATGTAGGTTTTGAAAGGCGCCAGAATGACATAGATCCGCAACTGGATTTCTCTACAAATGGTGGAGGAAATAAAGGTGGGCTACGCAGAAGCGAGCGGTTGCAGAATCAAAATGTAAATAATAATAATGGCGGTATCAGAAAGTCGAACACCAACAACCAGCAGGGTTTTCAGAGGGGAAGAACACAGAACAAACACAATCAATGGAAGAAACACAACAAATGGAAATAAATGAGGTAACAGAAAGTCTATTTACAAATAACTTTACATTAACCAAAAACTCTGAAGGGGATTTTTCTATATATAACTTTTCCTCACTGTGGATGTCCCTGTCGAGTTGGCAAACCTATTGGCAAAGGGTTTTACCTTTGTTCCATCGAAAAGACTTAATGTTACTAATTGTATAATCAATTTAAAAATGTATGTTAGAAAATTGAACCTAGCAATATTGTTTGGTAACACAAACATGGAATATACACAACAATGTAGAGTTGCTAGTACATACAATCCACCCTTGCACAATCTTTTATACACTTTTGAAAAAGTATGTGAACTTGATTTTAGACATTTTGACTTATGGAGAAAGGAGATGGTAACAAAGGGGAATCTAACAAGGGATGAACAAGAATGTATTAAATATTTGAAAGAAACTAAAGTTCGTATTATGAAACCAGACAAAGGGTGTGGTCTGGTATTTATGGACCCAGTGGATTATGAGAATAAAATAGAATTGTTATTATCTTCTGATTCATATACAAAAGTTTCTTTGAATGAATAAAATCAGGCTAACCAAAGAATAAACATATATATCAATGATTTGTTTATCGAAGGAAGAATAGATCTTGATATGTATAATTATATGATTATACCTGCACCCATAGCCCCTACAATATTCAGAGTGCCTAAAATTCACAAAAATCTAATTGATCCACCATTTAGACCTATTGTAGATGGCAAGAACTCAGCAACCTATGCATGTGCAAATGTGGTCGACTCAATTCTTAAGAAATATGTATTAACAGAAACTGGAATATGCAAGGATTCCTGGTCTTTCTTAGAAAAGATTAATGAATTAGTATTCAATGAACAGCACAACTTATTAACGCTAGATGTAAGGGATCTTTACACTTTAATACCAGTAGAACTAGGTATTGAATGGGTCACTCTCAACCTTAGGAATAAAGGCGCCCCTCTACCGGAAATAGTGTTAGTGGAAAAATTATTAGATATTGTATTGTCACATAATTATATATATTTTAAAAGCAATTTTTATCATCAAAAAAGAGGAGTGGCCATGGGGTCTCCGTGTGGATCTAGTTTTGCGAATTTAGTTATGAATTATTGGGAATGTTCCTTTGTGTTTAATAACGATGAAATTAATGGACAAATAGTGTATTTCACATGCTTTTTGGATGACATATTCATATTACTTAATGGTGGTAAAGAACAAGCAAAATATTTAGTTGAATACTTCAATCAGAGTACAGAATTCCTTGAATTCACATATAATTTTGATGAAAAGCAAATCCCATTTTTAGATGTATTATTAGTCAAAAATAACTGATAAAAAGTATGAGGCAACCTCCTACTCAAACACATTCTTACATTTTTCAAGCGCTCACTCCTACCACCAAAAGAAATCGGTGGTAAAGGGACAATTAGTGAGAGTGGTGCGAATGGTTTCAAAAGAGGAGGATTTTAATACTGAATGCCAGCTACTAAAACAAATGTTTACCAAAAGCGCATACCCTAGTGGTTTTCTAGACAATATTATAAATGAAGTAGTAAGAAAAAGATCTAATGGGACGTATAAACCTATACTTGGTAATCTTAGGGCTAAAAACATAAGTATGGTAGTAGAAAATTCTAGCACTCTAGAAGTCCCAGTAGAGACATCTTTGAGTAGTAGGAGAACTAATGGCCCCTCATCTTTTGCTTCTAACTTTGTTTTAACATTCAATGTAGACTATTATTATATAAGGAACATTATATGTAAGAACTGGAATATCCTCACGGAAGATAAAGAATTATTGGAAAAATTGAGTATTATGCCAAGATTTACCACAAGAAGGGATAAAAACTTGAAAAACTTGTTTGAATGTATATACAATACGGATACAAACTGCAGAGGTATGCAACAATGGGGTTCTTGCCCTTATTGTAGATATATCCTGGTGGGAACATCACTACCTGTTAACAGCAAAGAATTGACAAGTAATAGGAAGTACAACTGCAATTCAAAAATGGTAGTTTATCTTGCCAAGTGCCAATATTGTCCTTGTTTTTATGTCGGCAAGGCAAAACGTAGGCTAAGAGACAGGCTATACGAATATACATACAGTAAAAGTAGACTCAAACAAGATAATGCATTAGCTAAACACATCCAAGAATATCCCAGTCATGAATTTGAATTTTGGATACTGGATCAGGTGGTAAAGAGTATGAGAGGGGGACCACTGGAGATAGAGCTTGAGAGACTGGAATTGATATGGCAAGTTCGACTATATGCATATAACATTCCTGGTTTAAATGATATGTGTTCCATAATGCCTCTACTAAAACTTAAAAGTTTATGTAGATAAACATATGGACACAGTTACAGAACACTAATTCAATTTAGGAGTTAACTAACTATTGACGAAACATACATGTACATGAAACATCCTAATAATGTACTAATTATGAATGTGGTTATTTATTTATATAATAAATGCATTTTATAGAAATTTATTACATAGGTGATAGGTATTTGTCATGATAGGAAAGTAAAAATGAGCTGCTTCCCAACTCATACGGTCAGTCTTTAAGTCATTTATAGTCACCTGTCTAATATTCATTTACACTTGATTATATATTGTGACAAACAAGATAGGATATAAGCAGGATTTTGGAAATGTTTTTAACTACTTTTGTATTAATGAATCCTTATGGAAATGGATGTATTTTACTTTAAATAAAGTGATGTAGAACATCGGGTGATCTAACTGTTTTACTATTTAAATGTTCTTAAATAACTTGTACCTGAAGAAGTTCAAGTATTGCTACTGAACGAAAAGCTCTTCATAATAAATAGTATTGTAGCTATCAAGCACGGCTGCCACGATTGGTTTTTGGGTTCAAAACTCCTAATCCTCCTCAGAGGCACTTCAGAGCAGCAGAACAAGAACAGCACAACCAATCGGAGCTATGCAGCGGTGCAGTGAAGTGATCAGTCACAGATTCAGTCATGAAAAAATGTATTTCTTCTTGCTATGCTGCTGTTTCTTCCCCAGGCTCCACCTCCACCACCAGCAGGTATAAAAAGTAAAATGATATGACATTTTTAAAAGCAGCCTGAAAAGTTTTAAGTACCAGACCAGGGCAGTTAGACCACAACTTGAATGAATTATACAAGGAGAAGTTGAACAGTATGCCAATGCCTGTGCCGGGTGTGCCCATACCAGTCTCAAGTCAACCTAGCAAGAAATCTGGACAAAGGCACAAATAATGGGGAGGGGGGGCAAAGGCCTAAAAATAGGGACCCTTTTTAAATGTTGCTGCTCTTACAAACTTAGAAAGTGGGTAGAATAACAGGTTATGCATTAGCATGCATTTTCTGAAAGATATGAAGTCTAAAACTCAATGTGCATCATTATTTTCTGACTTCAGTCCTCAATGATTTGCCAGAAAAGCCCCAACTTTATGAGAAACCGGCCAAAAATATGAGGCAATAATCTGGACATTCTGCGAAAATCTTTACATGTTGAGAGGTATGCGCTGTGCAACTTCGGAGTGAGACTGAGAGGCACTGGCAGTGGTACACTGGCACATATACGTTAGAACTAGAAATTCAGTTATATTGTATTTAGATTCGAAAAATTAGAGAAGTAAGTTGTTTGGTTATTATTTTAAGGTAAGGGTTAAGTTAAGGTGGATATATTTTAGGGCTGGAGTCAGGTCGGGCGACACAGTTTTAGGGTTTGAGGAGAAAGAATTCACATTGTGCTACTACATGTAAACTGTTTTTGCGAGCTGAGCTGGCTTAACTTGTGCTTGTACTCCAGGAAATAAAATGCGCAAAATTGCAAATGAGTTATTATGCCTGCATGCTATAAGCAATATCTCTGTAAAGAACATCCCAGGTCATAACTGTAAAAAGTCTCATTGTTTCTTGACTGATGATGAAATAGGCACTGTGCTGGTTGGAGGACATAGTCACATAAATTATAGATTCTGAAACTTGACAGGATAGTTGGCTGATTTTGTATAATGCATTGAAAGAGGCTGGATTTATTGGACTTTACTAAAGCAAAGAAAGATTGTACCTTAGAGATTAATTTAGCAAAAAATTAATTGTTTTGGTATACCGAATATTATGATTACATTTCAGTCAGAAAATAAATATGGCATTGGCAATCCAAATTATATCGTCTCATTTGATGTAATGCTATGAAAACAGCTGCTTGAAAATAATGGGAATCAGATAAATGTTTTACAGTAACTGACAAACCGCTCAACCTTTTAGAGTAAGAAATCTGGACAAAGCCCAATAAAATGGGGGTGGGGGGGACAAAAGACCAAAAATAGGGACGTATTTTAAATATTGTTCATGCTCTTACTCTCCAAACTTATAGAGTTGCTAGAGTAACAGGGTTTGTTTTAACATACATTTTCAGAAGGATTTTAAGTGGAAAACTCAAATGTGTGTTTTGTATGTCATTATTTACTGACTTCAAACCTTTGATCATCCCATGATCCCAGTGATTTGCAAGAAAACCACAAATTTTAGGAGGAAGAGACTATGAGCCAAGAATCTGGACATACTCTGAAAATCTGTACAGCTGACAGGCGTATGTATTTGATTCTCATGCCATGCTTCATAATCAGGGGAGACAGTCATCATAAGTAATTATATTTTTAACAGATTTGCTCAACCAATGTCATCAATTCTGTGTTATCTAATTAGAGCTCCTTAGTATTTTAAGTGTTTGTGTTTTGCAACAGTCTTAGATTTACATTGAGAAAGTGATGACACTAAGCTTGAATGAGCATGTTAATTTCAAAGCTGTTTTAAAAAGGTGCACTTTACAATATGATTAGTACCTCTTTCTTATTTTGGAGTTTTTTGTGCATTTATTGGTTGTTGCTATGGAAATGTGATCGTGCTAAAGCTGTTTGATTTTATGCCTACTGTAAGTGAGATTTAAGATGTGGTTTGGTTGAAAAAAATCTTTCAAGTGCCTGAGATTAAAGCATGAACAAGTCTTGTTTATTTTTTATTCATCATAGTGGGTGGTGGTGGGCTCTTATTTATTTTATTTGCTTACTGCATTAATGGCAGGAGGCAGGCAGTACACATGCAGAACAGCAGTCTTCTGAAACCATAAAAACACACATGTTTACTGTGTTTAGAAATAGGATTTATAAATTATATACACAGAGAAGGACACAGTATGCTAAATGTAACAAAGGCTGCACTGTTTCTAGTCTAGATGCAGGGTCTCTGCATGATTCTCAAATACAGAATATTTACTGCTAGTAGTAGTGCAGGGGTTAGATGCTGGCTAAGAAATCTTGGCAAGCGTTTTATAGCAGACCTAGAGAAAACTAGCTTGCCTTCTATAAAGATCTGGAGCTAAGGAAGGAGGATTGGGTCAGCACAGCAGAGCAAAGCAGGACATTAAGTAAGTGTGGTGGTGGTATGCATTGTCATGCCACTGACATTGTTGTATGTAAATGTGATTACATGTTTGCACTGCACAGTAACAGTTATATATGCAAAGTGTCAAATTGTAAATCACTTTTTATGCAGGCATGCTTTATGTACACAATCAGTTTGGTTGGCAAGAAACACTTGTGTCCTAATAAACAGAATATTGTGGATTCAGCTATCACATCGTGTTACCTTTGGTTCTGCTGCGTGAAGGGTGTTTTGTTTACTGTGTTTTGTAGCTGCTGTGAATAATTTTGATAAAATGCAATGCGAGTCAGATCAGAATGGAAATGAGGACAAAGACCTGCTTCAGTAATTTATGCATCCTATGGGGTTTAAATATTATTCTCACTGTTTTTATTATTTCACCGAAAACGTTTTATAATGACATTAAGGATTTTTTATACTCTGTGCAGACTTAAATAACATCACTTGTGTAATTTGCGCCTAAAATGTTACAGACTAGGAAATTTGCTGTATTTATAAAAAAAATATAATGCAGCAGATCAAGTATTAATCGCTGACTGTCATGGAGGGCAGGACACCACCAGTACAGAATGTATTTAATTCCAGCACCTAATATATCCAATGTAGTATGTGTGTATGCTGTGCCTGTGTTTGCTAATATAATATTGCACCTGTGTTATGATGCTGTGTAATGTCAGTTTGTGTATGTACTGTGCACTTTTACCTGCCATAGGGCTTGCTGTCCTAGAAGTATATAGTTAATAGTCCTAAGATGCTTTGTCTTGTGAAATGTATATGGAGGATTGCAGTCACTGCACTAAGTCAGTAAGCAAAGTAATGAATGACAGGTGCTTTTAGTGTCAGACTTCATATGCTTTAGAAACTGTATCATAATGCAAAGTGTGTTATTGTACTAACTTCATAAAGACGATATTTATTAAACTAAGCTATATCCTTGGCTTCTGGCCTCACACACACACACCAGAGACCAGACCCCTTACATTTTGGCTTTATCAGTAACTGCTGCTGAGTGCTGTTGACTGTTGTGCTAACAGATTGAGAGATATGCTGTCTGCACTTGCTTTTGTTCTTGAAAGCAATTCATAGCCTCTAATCTGTGCTGTTGTGGTGGTGGTATGCAATTACAGAGAGAGTTATCTATGCAGGGCAGGCTAGCTGGAGAGTGCGACTGGGGAATTATGTCAGGCCTGGGTCGTAAAAAGAACTGTGCTGTCCTGCTTCAGTTAGTCTTGGCTCCCTCCTGCACTTTGTTTCTTAAAATTGGATTGGACAAAGGTGCTAAATCACAACAGAGAACTTTGTGACAGGTTTACAGTCCAGATCCCATAAGTGACAGGCCTGGCAGGCCAGCATATGGGAGGAAACTGGGAAGAAGCTTTTTTACAGATGTGTTGAGGTTTGACAGCACAAGCCTCTTGGCTTAAGAAACATGTTATTATTCACATTGTACATGTTTGCTACAGATCTGAAAAGTAGCAGTTAAACATTCACTAACTACTTTCTGTCTACTATTTTGTTAACTGGGTAGGGTGTCCTGGATGTGTGCTGCAGCCTGCAGTCCATAATATGTATTCAGAAATGAGTACACGTAACATTTTTAGGTTAATTTTGGATAATATGCACACTGTTGAGTAACTGTGTTCTGATTTTTACAAAGTACATACACTAACACTATCACATGGGCCAGTTTATGTAATGTGTAGAGTCTGTAGACATTACATAGTTAAAGCAGAACAGCTGGTGCTGAATATGGTGCATGCTGTGTTTGTATGTCCGTGCTTCTGTGTAAGCCTAATTTAGGTTTCTGTATTGTGTTTGTGTCCCACTCCCACTATGACATTTCACACCGTGCCTATCTAGCATATACATACAGCTGTCTTTGTTATGAAGAACAAATGAATTATAAAAAAATCATGCATGCATATAAATGCTGTACTAGGGGCGTGTCTGTGTAACTGTACTTCATTGCTGTGCTTGTCTGAGTGACTACTGACTAGCTGTGCTCATCATAAACCCTCTCCCTGTCTATTTAATGAACTTATTTGTTTGAAGAGTAAAGACTCATACCTCTCAATCTCTTAGTGCAAGAAATCTGGACAAAGCAAGCCTACAATTTCGGGGGGACAAAGGCTCAAAAATAGGGACAGACATTTTAAATATTACTCTTATAAACTTAGAAAGTTGCTAGAATGACAGGTTTTGTATTAGCAAGGCATGCATTTTCTAAATGATATGAAGTCTGTAACTTAAATGAATGTCATTATTTCGTGACTTCAATCCTTAATCATTTGCCAGAAAACCACACATTTTATGAGGATCCAAAACCAAGGAGCAAAAATATGAGGCAAAAATCTGAACATTCTGTGAAAATCTGTATGGTTAAGAGATATAGATGCCAAAAACATCAGTTTTCTGTAATGTAATCACCATACCTCCAGTCCCTAACCAGCTGGCTCACCTAAACTGTTTCATGTTTGTTTGTCTTACACTGACTCTGGTTGCTGCAGTTGCTGCATGATAGCATGTTTGGATTTTACAGGATTTCACAAAATACTTCTGATGCAGCTGCACCTGTAGCCCAACTTGGCTCAAGAAGCAAAAAGACCCCCGGAAACAGTGTGACCCCATTAAGGAGGGCAAGGGTCCACTTGGACAAGCAGAAATGGCTGAAGATGAAAAAGATAAGACCTATTCTCAATAATATCCAAGCCTTCTTCTAATACATCTCTTATACCTGGCTGGCATGGTGTTTCTTTTTATCATGAACAGTTACCTTCTAATACTTCTATTAAAAATATTCATCTATTCCCTCTCCTTTACTCATAAAACAGTAATAGTATTAATTGAGAATTTTTTTCTTTTTTTACAATTGTTAAAATTGTATTACTAAGATTATTTAGTTACACAGCTTTGTTTATTGACCTGTAATGTAAATATTTTCTGTTTCTTTAAATGGTTAATCTTATTGTAATGTTTGTGGAGCTTTTTTCCCCGGGCCTCCGCTGAAAAGGGGCTATTTCCAGCTCAGTCGGACAATCCTGGTCAATAAATGTAAAATAAATAAAAATATATCTGTTAGTAATATAATGTGGCTTAGTTTCAACATAATTTCTGTCATACTTAGAGGGGGTTAAGTAGTTTTTTCTTTCATTTTACAAATAGGTCAGGTGACTCAAGTCCAGGAAAAAAGAATGTCTTCATTTCAAGCTGTATCAGTAGCAGTACCAACCACAAGCAGTGCAAGTGAGGAGGACCCAGTAATCATCATCACTCATGCAGAGCAATCAGAAGCAGAGACACCTAAAGATGGAAAAGGTATTGGGTGTTCTCACTCTCAGTCATATATTTCTTTACTAGTAGACTAGTAGTAAATCTGTGAGATAATCAATGTCTTCATGCTTAGTTACAGGAGGTTTTTGTGTTTATTTAACAGGTCATGTTGACAAAAAAAGAAGACTGTCTTCATTCCAAACAGCTTGGAAGATGTCATTTGAAGTGAGAGCAAGCTTGGGCAAGGGTATGCATTCTGTAAAGTATGTCACTGCACCATTAGTACTGGCCATGGAGGACGCAATGATCTGCACAGGCACATGGAGACAGAAAAGCACAAGACAAATGCAAAGCAGGCATCTGGAAGGAAAGTGACAGACATGTTTGCCACCCAAGCCCGACAAGCAAGTACAGCTCAGAAAGCAATAAGCGCTGAAGTGGATTTTATTTTCACACTTGCAGAGCACAACCTGCCCTTTAGTGTTGCAGATCATCTGCTGAAATACAAAAAAAAAAAACACTATGGCAATTCTGAAGTGTTGAAGAAGGTGAGCTGTGGGGCTACTAAGTCTGCATGCATTACACGTGATGTCCTGGGTCCAAAATATCAGGAAGATGCAGCAGCAGTTTATCGGAAGAAACCTTATTGCATTTATTTAGATCAGAGCACTGATATGGGGGATAATAAACTCCTTGTGATTCTGGTTGGATGTTTTGACCAGGCAAAGTGTAGAAATGTTTGTTTCTTAGACATGCCCAACTGTGTGGTAGGTACAAGTGAAGCGATATACAACTGCCTTATGGAAACTCTTCACAGATTCAGTATTCCAATAAATAATATGGCTGCATACTCGACACATAATGCTGCAGTCATGGCTGGTAAATACAATTCTGTACTGTTACGATTAAAGACTGTCAGTCCTGATCTCTTCAGTATGGGTTGCCTGTGCCATATAGCAGATCTTTGCATCAAATCAGGTTTGAAAGCAATGAAATCACATGTAGAAGAGTTAATATCAGACAATTAGAATCACTTTTCAAATAGTGCACAGAGGCAACAGAAGCTAAACAAATTTGCATTATTTGTTGACATTGAGCCACTTGTACTTATCCGGCATACCCCCACTCATTTGCTGAGTCTTCATAAAGTTATAAAGTGAATACTGGATCTGTGGCCTGTGCTTTTATCATACTTGCAATTGTATGAGCCCTGGTCACACGGAATAGACCTCATAGCAGAATGGCTGAATAGTCATGAGGTAAAACTGATATTCCTTTTCCTGATGTATGCTATGGAGCATCTCCTTAAGTTCAATGTGCAACTGCAGGCTAGAAGCAGTCAACTTTTAACTTTGTACATTGATATCATGCATCTTCTACAGGTGTATGCAACCAGGTTATTGAAGCCACATGCTGCTGTACAATTTCTAGATAATATTAGTACCACCAGTAATTCTTTTTTGAGGATGATAATAATATTTTGCAGCTGCAACACCTTCATGTTGGATCTGATGTTGAAAAATATCTGCATGACAATAGCAATGAGATAAGTACTGTAAGTGAGCACACCTTCTATAAACAAGTAAAAGCACTTTATGTTGCCGTCCTCCTGAAAATGAAAAAAAATTGCCTGTAGGTGATGCCGTACTGCAAAATACTGACAGTGTATTGGACCCTTCTTTGAAATTAGATCTTGACATTGAAGTTCTAATGAATATTGCAACTCATGTAGCAACAGCATTCTCAACTTAAGACCGAGCTTGGCATATACCAAGTTGTTAACATCAAGCTGCCACAGCAACAGCACAGCCAGGAATCTGAAACAGATAAATGTTTCCTCAGGTACTGGTCAACAGTCCTACAAAGCCCTGAAGCAGAATGAATACCTCTCTTTAAGCAGCTCATTTTAACGCTGCTTTGTTTGCCACATTCAAATAGTGAATCTGAGTGAGCATTCAGCATAGTGAGAAAAGTTAAAACAGAGCTGAGGCAGTCATTACATGCCAAAACATAACTCATTGCTAGCAATCAAAATTAACGAGGACAGGACTGTTTTGTTTTGTGGAAGTCCACCACACATTCTACAAGCACCAAAAAGGGCAACTCTAGCGAACAATCGAGAACATGCCCTCCAGGCCCAGGGCCAGGCAGCACAACCTGACCCAGAAGGGCCACAGCCAGAGGCTATCAGTGCAGAAGGTGAAGAAGGGCAAGAGGAAGTAAGTAATCCATGATCTGCTGTGAGACTGTGTGAGTCGCAGTCTCATCTCTCTGTCGAACAGATCATGGATTGCTTCCTCTTGCTCTGTGACTTGACTTGAGTATTTTAAAAAGAAAATGGTTGGTTATTTATTTTGAATTGGTTGCTATTTTTATTTCATTTTAAGTCTGTGCCTGTGGGGTTATTTATTTTGAATTGGTTGCTATTTTTATTTCATTTTAAGTCTGTGCCTGTGGGGTTATTTATTTTGAATTGGTTGCTCGCTGCTATTTTTATTTCATTTTAAGTCTGTGTGTGTGAGCTAGCCTGTGACTGAGATAACTTTGTATTTACTTAGTTAACAGGTAAAAAATTCATTTGTCATTTTGTATTTATTTAAGTTTTATTTTATACAAGTTAATCTTATTCTTATTTCATTTTGATTTATTTAAATTTTACACACCACCACCACTACTTGTTAGAATTTGTTTGTTTGTTTTATAAGTGTGTAGTAGCAGTAACCAAGTAAGTAGACTAGTTAGTTAGTAGTACAAGACAGTAAATTTTATTTTTATTTATATAAAGAGAACTTTATTTTAGGTTTTAGTTTTATACAAGTTCAAATGTCATTGTTCATTGTTATTTTTCTAAAATAATATTGTATTTTAGTTTTGCAAATTTGCACAAGTTCAAATATTAATATAAATAAAACACTATTGTTCTTATTTTGTATTTCATGATCATATTTTGGTTGTCTGTTCTTCAGTTTGCATTTAAAAGTTGGTATCCCACAATTCCACCGGGGTGGGCGGGGCTACATAATTATGTATGCAAATGTTATGTTAATCATCATGCATATTTGTACCACTTTTTCATGGGCTTTATCCAGATTTTTGATGCTTCCAGGTTGAGAGGTATGCTGTTGGATACAGAGTGATTACGGCACTTTTAAACATTTGTAAGTGGGTTTGCATGACACTAAACGATGCCAACACATAGTTAAACATATAGATGCTTAATCTGTGTTGGCTTTGCTTAGCAACATGCAAACATGCTTACTCCTGCTTACTCTCGCTTAACCCTGTGCTAATTTCTTTGAAAGAAAAGAAAAATGGGATGATAGGAAAGTGGTGAAAAAGGGGCACACAGAAGGAGGTACAGTATGACAGGTAGCTAGGGATGTGCAGGATGAGTGTAGGAAAGGTCCATAGCTGTCCATTTCTCCTACGGCAATGGCTGTGTATATGCATTGAATTTGGAGATAAATTTGGAAACTCAAACCCCTGAGAGAGGGGTGAGGACAACAGTAATGTGTTGTGAAGCCAATTAGACCAGATTACATATGTCCAGTGGACATGTATGCGAAATGGACAGCTTTGTATGTGGCAACATTTTTTTTTGGGAACAGATTGCCCTTTTTTAAGGTGAGAGTGGGATGTTGGGGAAGGATAGTAGGTATATTTGGGGAGGTAGGTTGGGTAGAAAGACAGACAAGACAGACAAGACAGCATACAGGGGTGGTATATGACACATGTGGGGGTAAACACCTTGGATGGGGAGGGGTGTTTGATAATCAGAAGCTCACAAGCCCCCAAATGGATACAGTGGGACTGAGGTCTCCACCCATGGGCAGTCAGCACAGCACCTTCATGGCCCCAAAGGTGGCTGTGCTGGGGGCTGAGCAGGAGGGGCAGGCTGACCCTCTAAATGCACCACATGGCCCTCAAGCTGGTGTAGCAGATCTCCCAATTCTTTGCATAGCTCGCTACGCACCAGACCCAGGACCTGGCTTTGGGTGACAGGATCCTGTCCATGCCCATGCCCAGGAGGGGATGAGCCCCATCCCCTGAGGCAGTTTCACCTGAAGGTGGTACAAGACCAGTGGACAAGGAGTCCTGGGGTGGGTCCCAGATGTGCTGAGGACCAGTGCCACAGCCATATGAGGTGGGAGAGGCAGATCCACTGGGATTGGCTTTCCCAGACATGCTATGGTGTTGCAGTTTTAGAACATATGTTGGTTAGTCATGAAAAACACATTCCCGGATTAGTTATAACAGCTTGCATGAGTATTCCCATTAACCCAAAACAACAGATCTGGAACATTTGTATAGCAAACAGAACACATGCATATATGGAACCACAGTGGGCATTACACCAGCATGCAGGTTACATTGATAGCAACAGGCCACCAATGATAGTATTTGAACAAGGAACATTAATTGGAAAACATTTCAATATTTGTAGAACAATAGGACCCATGTCCCAATGGTATGTTTGGTGAAAGACATACCCATTCATTTATGTGTTTAGATTATTGGTGAAGATAAGGTGGGGGAGAGAGAGATGCCAATTAACAGATGTAGATTATTGCAGTGATCACAGCTTTAATGATCATTGCTCTAATCATTACTCTACAGGTATTATTACAACAACCTATGGCCTTGGGTTGGTCAGTGGTATGTTTGTACACAATGTATAATTATAGCCGTCTTATAGCTGCTTTATACCTTATCGTACCTGGCAGACACGTGGAGGAGATTTCTGTTAACACTACCTGACTGTTTGTTTCTACTATTCACATAGTCAGGGTTACATATGTGCACTCATATTGTGTGTGTGTGTGTGTGTGTGTGTGTGTGTGTGTGTGTGTGTGTGTGTGTGTGTGTGTGTGTGTGTGTGTGTGTGTCTGTGTGTGTGTGTGTGTGTGTGTGTGCTCTGCTACTGTCATACTCTGCCTTGATTTCTATCAGTAACCCTGTTTTTCGGCTGCAAGGACCAGTAGCTGTGACAGCATGATACTTGAACATTTCTTGGGGGAGACTACTTGGTGTATGTACTCATCTTGCTGTCATTTGCAGCATCAGGGTTGGACCATGAGTGTTGGACACAGTATAACTACAGCATTTTTATAGCTACTTTATACATTTTCTTACATGGCAGACCTGTGGAGGAAATTTCTGTTAACACTATCTGACTGTTTCTACACATATTCACAAAATTCTAGGGGAAATTATTCATGCAGCTTACTACCACTCCCGGGATTCGAACCGTGCCTGTTTGTGCATGAAATACTACAAAAGGTTTTGTGTTTCATCAGAACAAGATATTGCAAAACTTCTGTCTCTTCCTTGAATTTTTTCTGTCTAATACTCTCTTGGTTGTACAATCTGACCTTGTAATTATGACATTCTTATACATACATTCCTATATATACCTTTTCACATAGCACAGTGTGGAAAACAGTGGTTAACGCAACATTACTATTCAGATATCAGATCTTGGTGCATGAAACATTTCATATCAGTTAATCTTGTGTCTTACAAAGGCACCAACTTTATCAAATGAGAATTGATTGTTTAATGGTTTCACAGCTATAGGTGCTGTGAATAACCTGTACACATTTTAATTCATACAATACCAAAGTAAACACAACCAGTCCAGGGTTTTGAATTTTATTGACAGGCAGTTATTTTTATTTATATATAACCTATATGAGGCTATTACTGTAATATTATCTGGTTTATTCAGTACAAACTATACCTATTTGTAATACTGCAAGGTGACATTGTACTCCTTTATATTTATTTGGTATGAATACTGTGAAGATATGCAAAGGCTGCCAGCGTAGCCAGATAGAATTTTTTAGATAATTCTGTCATTTGTAAATATTAATATAAGCCATGGGTTTGTTCTCTTAAATGGGAAAAATTGTGTTAAATGTGGAACTACAAAAATGTAACAACAGTGCACTCTGCTGTAGGAAAGCTGATAAGTCAAGCATTGTGTAATTGTTTGATGTCAAAACTCAGAGCTGAGATGTCTAAATGAAGGAATTCTTCCTATTGTTTTGATGCCAGAGTTAATGGCTAGAATTTACATGAATAATTTATTTTATTGCTCTGGCTTCCTGACCAGCTGCAAGATAAAAAGGGCTATTAACCTTTGTGTTTCTGTTAGCCTGGGAAAACAGAAAATTGTTAAGAATGATGTAATGTGAAGCAGCTCTGTGTTATCAATTTAAAGAGAGAGAATTAGAGAGCATTTTGCATTTGTCTTGAAAACATCCAACTCATCAGCACTCTGCCTATGTCTGTATGTAAGTAGGATCTTAGACTTTACTGTTTCTCTTAGAAATAGCTAGGAAATTGGAAAATTAGACTAAGTGTTTTTCTGTGTTGATGTCAGAACTATTCAACTGTATTATTTTAAGCACTTTCCTGTGATCTCTGAACTCTTGACTAGCACTGTGTAGTAAGAAGTATTGTCTTGTGTCTTTATTATTTATTATTAAATATTTTTAGACCTTTCAACTGTGGCTGTTTTTTGTAGAGATAACTTAAGCTCTAGAGTACATTGCATGTATATAGTGATACTGTCCAAGCCACTCCAAGTAAGCTTTGCTGTTCAGTCACACTTGACATTTGGATAATAATATTGCACAGTAATAATTGGACACCCCTTGTTAAGGGCCTTGTTAGTAGTTGATATTAGTGGGTTGTGACAGCTGGTACTATCTTTTAGACTGGGCAGAAAGGGGACACAGCTGGGGAATCTGTGCCAGCCTTCCCTAGGAGTGTCTGTGTGTTTGTGTATAACTCATATCTCAAAGTGTGTGTGTGTCAGCTACTTGGGCAGGGACACAAAGCACTGGTTGGACAGAGAGGATGCTGGAGGTTTTAGCTTGCCTACTAGGCTGAGATCTGGACCCTATAGCTGTGCTAGTGGGAAGTCTTAGTGGGGATCTTGGGAGAAAGGGAGAAACCAGCCCCAGACGGACTGCAATCTCTGTGTGCTCTTAAGGAAAATTGTACTTTACTGTGTGTGTATTTGTTATCCTCCCCTATGTGGATGCCCCTTGCTGGTGTTAGTGGTGAGGACTGAGGCTCCTTGACTGCTGGGGCAGTGCACGGGTGTCACAAATACTACAAGCTAGATTGTTACTTACCAGCCTCGTGATGCAGCCTTAGCAGCCTCCTTGCATGGGATTCCTGGTTTGCAGACTGCTCAGCTGGAGCTGTACAGAAGATAGAGAAACATTTATGTATACCTACCTATCACATACACAGGCTGGACTTTGGTATACAGTTATTGATATTAATACTTACACATGTGTGGGACATCCCTCTGCCATGCATCTTGGACCCATTGGTCCAAGACCTCCCTCTTCCTCCATTTCAAGTCAGCAAAATGGTGCTGTACCTGATCACCAGTCCGAGGGATGCCACTGGCACTGGTGAGATCATGGGTAAGAATTTTCCAGACCTCTGCTTTGCATTGGGAGCCCTGGTATTGGTCCTGCATCAGTCTCATATCCTGTTTTTTTATGAGGAGTCCTACTATGACCCTGGACTCCTGTATGTCCCAACGCTGTGCCCGGAAGCGCACGCCCTCTCCAACACCAGCCATTGTGCTTACAGTGGGGAGCTCCAACCAGTTATGAGCTGTATTCCTACCTGCAAGGTTTAAATACGGCTGATTTCTCACCCTTTGCTGTGATTGGACAGTTTTGAATATGCTAAGCTTAGCTAAGCACCGGGCAAACCCGCTTAGCTGTTATAAGCATTGCTTAGAGGGGTAGATGCTAAGCGCTGCTTACCAGTGCACAAATCCACTTAGCTGCGTTAATTCTTGCTTAGAATTTACATTTAAGCAATGCTTATACTGACTAACCATAGCTGAGCACAAATTAGATTTGTTTAGCTTTCCTTTTACAGACTATCAGCATTGTGGGGTTGATTCCTCATAAGTGACACATTATGATATGTATGTCTACCATCCATAACATTCCCCTATGTACTTTCATTATAATGCATTCTTTTGTGGCTATGCTGTATGGGACACTTGTGTTTATATGGGGTTTTCACATGTGTACTACACTGACAGCTCACATTTTGACTTGCTACACTACCCTGGTTAACAAATATATATATTATTCTCTACCTACTGATAACAAAATATGTTTTCTTGATTTTTTAACAGATACAAATGAATGGATTGAATGGGGACTTGAACTGTGAATGTCTGCTTGGTAAGTGAAAGCTGTTTTGTCCATATATTTGTATTTAGCTCATTGGGATGTGTAAGCTAGGCTGAGCATAGTTGTGCGACGTGCACTCCCGCTCAGCTATTCTTAAACTTTAAATACATATGTGTTTTATTTTCATTTACTGTAGGGTTTTGCACATTGCTTTCTGCACCATTACCTGTGTATTGTTCTTACAAACTTAGAAAGTTGATAGAATAAATAGGTTTTGAATTAGCTTAATGTTTTGGTCCCAAAGAGTCAGGGAGGTACACATTGTAGGAGAAACACACCGAAATATGAGTCAAATATCTGTACACATTTCAAAAGTAGTTGAGAGGTAAGCTCCACGGACATACCTCTGAATTGTACATATTTTCACAGGATGTCCAGATTTTTGCCTCATATTTTGGAGTGTTCCTCCTAAAATCTGTACTTTTCTGGCAAATAGCTGAGGATTGAAGTAATTACATAATGACAAACATTTGAGTTTAAGACTCCACATCCTTCAGAAAATTCATGCTAATGCAAAACCTATTATTCTATCAACTTTCTAAGTTTGCAAGACCAATATTTAAAAATCTGTCCCTATTTGTCCCACCATCATTTTAGGCTTTGTCCAGATTTTGTGCTCTAAGAGGTTGAGAGGTATGTCCACGGACATTAACAGGTGTCTGAGGACACTTTCACTGTTTTTGTATTGTCATATGGCAACTCTGGAGTGCAGGGGGCATGTGTATTGTAAAAGTACTGCTCTCAGACAAACCCCCTGCACTCATACATAGTCCCATGTCTGTGCAGGAATAGAGTAGTATGCCTGCATGCATATGCAAGGCCCGCTTCTGTTCTATATGGACACAGGACGCTCCATGTAAGAATAACTCTAATCTTACACTGAGTATTGCTGAATCCTGGGGAACACTTGAAAAGGCAGAATAACTTACAATATCTGTAGAGGCTGTCTGTGGGATTCAAACTCCTTATGGTTGAATTGAGGTCCAAACACAACATCATCCCACAGGAGCCACAGCTGCATGCACTTCACATTAACATACTACAAAAACATGTGTGTATAGTAGAAATGTGTGATGAGTGCAGCTGTAATGCAATTGCAGCCTAAACAGACAAATACTCATACATGTTATACATGATGACCTCACATAACTCCAGTTATTATTAAGTAGTAAATGCCATCCACATCTGCACAGAGGATCTGTAAATTATCAATTGAGCAACTTACGGAAACTGTCATAAAACCTCAGGATCTGTAAGCAGGCCACAGATCGTATGGCTCCTTTTTGTATTGACACAGTAGTTGTAATACTTGTTTTAAGAATCATCAATGAGTAAATATCCTTAACAACAAAAGGAATACATAGTACATAGCAACATATGGATGATGTCATAATCTATAGTTTTCTACAGACATACACCAGAGACTGTATGGAGTTACCTGCAAGATATATCCGTAAATCCATCTTTATGTACTGTTCAGGTCTGATATTTACATCTGTCTGCACAACTTCATAAGACAAATTACTGCATGTCCTTGATGCAGATGTCAGCACCTGTATGCATACAGGTAAATCCCATACTGCTCCAGTAAATTATAAACATTTTTCATAACACACATTTTCCATAAATGCATCAATCTAAAGAGATACATTTGATAATGGGCAATGTTAACATAGGTGTAAAATGGGATAATATACCCCAGAACTGCAATGTTACCAGGTGTCAAATTACCTTAGCAGCTACCTATGACTCAGATATAATTGAAAGTAAGAGCAGCTACGTACATACATCTTTTAAGTACTACTTAAGCCAAACATAATTAATGAGGTTAATTAAAATTCAAGTTGTTGGTATCCCATTTGTACAAATCTGCATAATTTCCTGAAATGTGGTGCATTAACTAGTATCTCAGCATGACAGGAAGGTACTCCATGCAAGTACCCAATAGTTATCTTTAAACGGGTCCATGTGCAGCACCTGCCAGTTATCTTCCAATGACCACTTAACATGGCATAAATGCCGCTTTTAAATATTGATTTTGATACATTTACAGATTGCACCATTGCTACCTGCAAACTGAGTGGGACCTCAGTGACCAGTTTTCAGATCTGTGTATTTCTTCATTGGACTGTTGATAGCTACTTCCAGGAGACTTCAACATGTCTGGGCACCTGATTAGACCAAGGAGGAGACCACCCAGATGTTGACCCTCTGTGCTGGAGTGGAGCCTCACATGAAAGCCAGACCATGGAACTTCACAATAACTGACATTTGGAACCAGATTGCGAGGGAGCATCTATGATGTAAGCAGATCTACTGGAATTGAGGACAGGTTTGCCACTGCTATGATGATGATGCTATGATTGGAGATATACAGAGGACATCCAATGGAGAGTCACTGAGGTGTATCGACAGCCAGAGTATGCCTACAGTAAGTATCATAATACCACACATATATATATATCAGCATTCTTATGGAATTTAGAGATATATCACATACATGCCTTTTAAAGCATTAGGTTGCTGCCCTGACAATAATGTCATCTGTATAATTAAGAATATGTAGTGACTGTTCTCCATATTTATTTATTTATTTGCATTTGTTTACTGGGATAGCCCACTGGGCCATCAATAGCCCATTTTCAGTGGAGGTCTGGAGATAAAAGCTCCAACAGTAATAGTAAACAAGATATACATTGGATACATAACAAAACATAATGAGAAAACATTTGGAATGAGTATATCCAGAAAGGGAATTGCATAAATTGAATATATCTGGAGTGAGTACATTACAGGAGTATATACAGCAAAGTGTAGCATAGTTAACACTGGTAGTGTTGAATTAGTAACAGAATGACAAAAGATTTAATTCATTGCATAAGATTTCAGACATTAGAAATAGTGAGGCGAATGCCTGACATTAGTGTAAATATCTCTGGCAGTAGAAAGTTGTAAGGCTTTCACCTGGAATAAAAATATATTATGTTTCAGTTATGAATTTCTGCATTAAGTAGAGGTTGATTGGGATTTGAGGGAAGGAGATAAGGTGCATGTTCAATTCCAGTTGGGAGATAAGAAGTCCCTTAGGGGGGGTTTGAAAGTGTCAGGGTTTTTAATAATTCTAGTTGTTAAAGGTAGCGCATTTCAAGCCTTTGTTTTTTGGACCTGCAATAGGTGCTGATTCTTGGATCTGAGTGACCTATTTGGCTGGTAGAAGCTGAATATCTGGCAGAAGGCAGGACAGTCTGATGGTTTAAAGATTATTTTATGGGCAGTTGTTAGTTGCAGGTAGGAGGGGTAGTGAGGCAGTTTAAGCCGGCTGAGAGAGTGAACAGCAGTACAATGGTGGGTATAGTGTTTGGCATTAGTAGCGAATTTGGCAATTTTGTTATAACAAGTCTTAAGTTTAGCTTTTAGTGAGGATGGGAGGTTTGCATGTAATGGTGCGCCATATTGTAGGGAAGGCAGTAAGTAAGTGGTAGCAAGAACTTGTTTCGTGGAGGGACTAAGGAGATTTTTACACCTATAGAGGATGACACACTTTTGGTATGTTTTGCTGATACTATTGTGTACATGTACATCAACGTTCAGGTGTTCATACATGAACACTCCTAGTAGTTTTGTCTGAGTAACAAACTCAATAGCTGTATTACTCTGTGAGAGTATATTGAACTGGGCCTTGTTAAAGGAGATTGTTTTCTTGGGGGTGAAGAGCATGAGTCTGGTTTTGGAAGTGTTAAGGGATAGGTGATGATTATGAATCCATGTCTCAGTAGAGGTGAATTCTGATTGACTTAGTTGTAGTAGATCAGATATGGAAATCAGAGGCACATATAATTGTTGAGTCATCAGCATAGTGAATAAAAGAACCTTGACCTGGTGATGAGTGGAAATTATAATAAAAATGCTGAATAGGAGGAGTCCTAGTACTGAACCTTGGGGAACTCCAGTAGTGGTATTGGGATATGGGGAGAAGGAATATTGCCATTTGACAGCCTGTTGTCTGTCTGTTAAGTAACCAGTTAAGAGTGGAGGGGGAAAGGCCAGTTTTAAAGAGCTGGTTTAGGAGTAGGTGGTGAGATACAGTGTCAAATGCATTTGAAATGTTCAGGAAGAGAAAGGAGACAATTTTACCAGAGTCTCGAGCTCTATTGATTGTGTCCATGACGGATATGAGGGCAGTTGTTGTGCTATGTTCTGACCTAAAGCCATGCTGTGTGGGAGATAGAATTTGGTTGTGAAGAAGAAAGTATAGAATTTGAGTGTGAATACATTTTTCCAAGATCTTAGAGATAGGAGAGAGAATGGAAATAGGTCTGAAGTTTGAGATATCAGTATTATTGCTTCCTTTATGAAGAGGAAGAATATATGCTTTTTTTCATATTTTAGGGACATAACATTCTTGGATAGATCTGCTATTAGGTAGGCAATAGGTTTGGCTGCTAACTTTAGGAATTGCGTAGGTAGGTTGTCAGGAGCATTTGTGCAGGGTTTGAGCTTAAGAAGTAGTATTTTTACTGTGGAGGTCAGAATGAGTATAAAAGTGAACGTAGGTATAGAATGATTAGAATGGGAGGGTATGGCAGAAGTAGTATGTGTTGATAATTTTGACAGAGTAGCAGGGTTAGTGCAGCTAAGAGTTTGGGAAAAGGAGCAGTGATGTGTGCTATAGCATTGATAAAGTGAGAATTAAAGAGAATGCCTGTTTCTTGTGATGTTTTGTCAGGGTGAGGGCATGGGTTGCCCTTTGTACCCAGATTTAGTAGTGATGTAATAGAGTTCCAGAATTGCTTTTGGTTTGACTTGTACTCATTCTGAAATTTTATTTAGTGGTCTTTTTATATTTGTTGACTAATCTTTAACCTGCTTTTGAAATTGTTTGAATTTCAACAGGTCTGGTGGGTTTTTGTTAGCTATCCACTATTTCCAGATCTTGTGTCTGGCTTTCATCGGTTCTTTAGTAGCTTTGGTCAGCCAAGGGGCATGATTTACTTTAATCTGCTTTAGATGAAGAAGAGCAAGGATGTTTAGAGTATTTTGAAACATTGAACTGAACTACTTGACTGCCTCATCTAGAGGGAGAGCTTTTAGCATGGTCCAGTTAATCTTTTTTAGAGTATCTAGGAAGTTCAGTGGGTTAACTTTAGTTAGGTTCCTTATTAGTTTGTACTGATAAGGCTTTTGAAATGAGGGGACAGTGCGGTAATCAAAGGCAGGGAGGTGGTCACTGAGGGTGCTTGGGAGAGTACCAGCAGAAGAGATTTTGTTAGGGTCATTGGCTAGAATCCAATCTAAGACGGAGCCACAGCTATTGTTCTTATTGGGTCTGGTTAGAGAAGTTGTAAGCTGAAGTGAAGTTGAATAGATTGATATTTAAAAGGGAGGTTTTGGAGGAAAGGTCTAGCCAGTTAATATTTACATCACCTGGGATAATGGTTTCATTGTTAATATTGTTGGAAATCCAGGTGAGAATTATTTCCTCCAATAAGGGAATGTTGCTACCTGGGACTATATATAGGACTATGATACATATTTTTTTACAGTTGTTCATTTTTAGGAAGGAAATAAGAATTTTGGCAATGGCAAACTGTGGTATGGGCTTTGCATATGGAACTATGTTATATGAGGAAGGAAATAGTACTGCTACACCACCTTTATTTTTGTGGGGTATGTCAGATTTTATGGTTGCAAAACCAGGAGAGAGACATTCAGTGCCCTTAATATAAGGTTTTAGGCAGGTTTCAGTAGCTGCAATGATGTCAGGTTGACGTTTGGCAATCCAAGTGTGAAAGTGTGGGATTTTATTATGGATGCTTTGTAAGTTAAGGGTGACCATGTGTAAGAATTTATGGGAGTTGTTGCTGTGAGGTTGTGTAGGGATAATGACTGAGGGGAGCCTAAGATTGGGTAGACATCTCCACATATTGATAAGGTAGTTAGCCTGAAGGAGTAATACTGTGATTGCTGTTTCTTGAATGGTTTAGTAAAGTATGTTTGCAATTCTTTGGTAAAGACTATGTGGTATAATGATTTGGCTATGGTCTAGTGGGAATATTTTTATTTTGTGTGAAAATATGGGTTTTATTTGATAGAGGCTAGGAGATATGTCTGAGTAACTTACTAAAAATTGGATAGATTAGATAAAGGAAATGTCATTGTTGAGGGCTTGGGAGGTAATGATGTAGCGTTGAGAGCTGTTAGGTATTGTAGAGAGAGGATAAGTGTAAAGAGAAGTGAGAAAGGAGATATGAGGGTGCCACATGAATTCATAGTGGGAGGGAAGTAATAGTAGATTTAAGAAGGCAGTGAGATAGTAGGAAAATAGGTGTGGGTAGAGTGAGGAAAGGTATACTAGTAAGCCAATAGAGGGAGGAAAGAGAAGGAAGTTGAGTGGGATAGGTTAAATGATGAGTGAGGTATTTTAGGGAATGGTTTAGACTGTGAAGCTGTTTGAGATGGTTAAAGTTAAATACTGTATAATATTAAATGACTAGAGGAGAAAGGGTTGATCAGAAGAGGAGGGAAGTGTGGGAGGAAGATGTGAGTAGAGATGGTCAGGTGGTGTGTATGTAGGGGAGGCAGAGATGTAGTGTTTTATTGGTTGTGGTTAATTTGTGGAAGGGGATGGTGAAAATAAGTTTAGGTGTATTGGGGTGGGTGGGATTTGAGGGTAGAGTAGGGGAGTGTGCCCGAGCATAGTGAGGGCGAATGGAGCCATCTGGACCTGGCGACTGGAAAACCCTCAAATTAGAAAAAAGAATGAAAGCTATCAGACAGCAGAGCGCTCTTGCAAAGTTTGAATATGTTGATACAAGGTCTATTTTTTACTTTCTAGAGTCAGAGAAATCATATACGTAATTCAAAAATGTTCTAGACTAACTTTGCACTTGTATTTAAACTGGGAATAAGCTAAAGTAAATAGAAAGAAGATAGGGGGCCTAATGCTATCATCCTTATAAGTGTGCACACCACTCAAACATTAAATTTCTTGCTAGAGTTTAGGCAGAATGTATCAAACAGAAAATTAAACAGTAGAGGATGCACTTTACTGTATAACAGTACTAAAAACAGTTAGTTTCCAGGAATCAATTTTGTGGGGATTTCTCTTTGCCAGATACAGGGTTTGGGAGGGAGGACTCAACTTTCAAGGGTATAAAACTTTATAAAAAGACTGAAAATGAAGGTTAAAGAGAAATAAGCATTAACAGGGAACAGTAGGGGAAAACTGAGCCAACATACAGTATGATGACAGAGGTTAGTTTGTTCAAGTTCAGTATGAGAGACAACTAATTAATCCCATAGTCAAGTTATAACAGTACTCTATTGCAAGCATTAATATCACAGTACAACTCCAAAGTTAAACTGAATAGCAATGGTTGAAAAGAAGAACTTAAATGGCATAGGCTATTGTAAGTGTTTAGGTAAGGCAGCTTGAGTACAAAATTAACTGATAGCAAGTGTTGAAAAAACAGAAAATATTAAATTGTTGCAGTACTCTATTGCAAGACTGAATAACACAACAACTACAGAGTTAAAACTGTATAGCACTGGTTGAAAAGCAGAACTTAGTCAACACAGACTATCATAACTATTAGGTAAGGAAGGATAAGTACCAAATTAACTGATAGCAATTGTTGAAAAAAAAACAGTAAAAAAAAGAAAAAATTCTGCCTTGTCTGTTGTAATTGTCAAGCACGACTTACAAGATTAACTTGGATGCAACAGTTGAAAAATAGAGCAATTAGTCAGTGAAATGCTACTTACATATTGAGCACACTTAGGGGAAATGACGTGATGGGGTCTACAGGACTTCTAAAGCAGACAACAATAAATTTAAAAATGGAGCCAGCACAGGTAACTTCCATTTGAGGACTCACTACTGACCATGGCAGGAGAGGGGTTACGGTCCAGTCTGTGCCTATTGGAAGAAAGAGTTTATAAGTAGCCTGCAGTAATTTGATCACTGGACCTGGCAACTGGAAAACACTCTATTTATTTATTTATGCATTTGACATTTGTTGATTGGGATGGTCCGACTGAGCAATTGCCCTTTTTCAACGGAGGCCCGGGGAAAAAAGCTCCATGATAAAATTAAGAAAATGATATGGAAACAGTACAATATGACAAATCAAGTAGCTATTAAGAGTACAACATCACATATTACACTTATACAAAGTAGAAATGGTATAAACAGGTAGTTGCAAGGTTAGGGTACTCACATTAGGATTGTCATCAGTACACAAAAGTAATATTCATTGCATATTTTTTATGAGCTAAGTTTGGTGTAGATATTAATATAGTGGCTGTATAGCCAATAAGATAGTGATAGCTGGTTAACTGGACAAGTAATTGAAGTTAGCAAGGAGAAAAGTAGGTGATTGCCATGTGATAATAAAAGGTTGGTAGTAAAGAGGTAATTAGAGGAAGGAAGGAAAAGGAGGGACAGGGAGGTGTGAGGTAAGAAATGGAGAAGAGAAGATAGGGTTCAAATGGGATAATAACAATGACATCCTGGAGCTGTGTAAGTAGTTTTTGAGAGCTTTTTTGAATTCAAAGGTACGGGTAATGTTTCTAAGTGGCATGGGTAGTTTGTTCCAAGATAGAGCAGGGAAATAGCTATAGAGTTTCTGTCCAACAGAGTTTTTAGGTTTGTGAATTTGTAAGAGACATTGGTCTGAGCTTCTGAGGGACCGAGGGGGGGTATAGTGGGAAGTTAGTGAGGAGATGCTAGGGCAGAAGGTGGGCTTGTTCAGGATAGAATAGATGATGGGAAGTTGAGTTAGTAGGAGTTGGTTAGGAAACTCAAGCCAGTTAAGAGTCCTAAGAGTATGGCAGAAGTGAGATTTAGATGGTAAATTAGCAGCAAATCTTGAAACTTGGTTGCAGGTGGTTTTGAGTTTGCAAAGTAGTGAGGGATGTAAGTTGGTTAAGACTTGTGACCCATAGAGAAAGTTAGGAAGAAGGCAATTGAATTTCTGGAGGCAGGTGTGGGGAACCTTTTATTTCTGTACAGTAGACTGAGTTTTTGGTGTTTTTTCTGATACAGTGAAGTATATGGTGGTCAAATTTAAGTTGGTCATCAATGATTACTCCAAGGAGATTTGTGTGGGTATCAGCTGAGATAGTTGTGTTGTTAAGGGAGGAGATGGTGAATGAGGATTTGAGGTGGTAGAGAGATTTGGGGAGGAACAGGAGTTTTGTCTTTTTAGGGTTTAGTATGAGTTGAGGGTTAGTAAGCTGAGTTTCAGTGAGGTTAAAAGATTTTTGTGTCACTGTAAGCAGGTCTAATGGGTTGTCAGTGATGGTGGTGATTGCGGAGTCATCTGCATACTGTATAAGGGATGACTGACGACATGAAGTGTGGAGTTGATTAGCAAATATGTTAAAAAGAAGGGGACCTAGAATTGAGCCTTGAGGGACAACAATTTTGACGGGGAGAAGGGGGGAGAGAGCAGAAAGCTATTTGAAGGATTGCTGTCTGCCTGTGAGGTAGCTGTTGAACCAAGAAATAGTTGATGAGGAGTGGTTGAGTTGAGAGAGTTTGGAGAGTAGGATGAGGTCGGAGACAGTGTCAAAGGCTTTGCAGAGGTCTGAATTAGAAATTAGAAAAAAAAACTATCAGCCAGCAGAGAGTTAGACTGTGGCATCACAGACTTAATTCTAAAGTGTTCTAGACTAACTTTGCACTTGTATTTAAACTGGGAACAGGCTAAAGTAAATGGGAAGAAGAAGATAGGGGGCCTAATGCTACCATCCTTATAAGTGTGCATGCCACTCAAATATTAAAGTTCTTGCTATAGTTTAGGCAGAATGCATCAAACAGAAAATTACACAACAGAGGGTGTACTTTTGCTGTACAAAAGTACATAAAACAATTAGTTTCCACAAATCAGTTTTGTGGGGAGTTCTCCTTGCCAGGGGAAGGATTTGGGAGGGAGAACTCAACTTTCAATGGTGTAAAACTTTATGGAAAGAATGATGGGCACACTTAGGAGAAAGGACATGATGGGGTCTACAGCACTTCTAAAGCAGACAATAGTAAATTTAAAAAGTATGGTTTCTATTCCCCTGGGGTTTATTTATTTACTAACATTAATAATGTACATAATATTGAACATTGTAGGTGTACGTCTGTTTTCCAACATAAAATGACATAATTTCACACATCCAATATAGTCATGCATCACTGATACCTATTGTGCCTGGGCCACTGATGACTACACATTTTGTAATTATCCATAATAATATGACAGTATCTCCTAGTCAGGACTATATTACATGACTGAAGTTTCAAAACTTAAAATTTGATATGGTCGACAGCATATAATCGAAGTTTTGAAACATCGAAAATGTAATAAAACACAACAAACTACAAAAACTAACCATTTAAATGCTCTAAGCAGGGGGGCAAGCCCCCCTGCATCCCCCCACCCCCGCTACTTAAATATACCAACTCCAAGATCGCACCACAGTGCATAAAAGGGAAATCTTCCCTTTCTGTGCTGTAGAGAGATCTCTGTTAAAAGATTCAAAGTTTCAAGACTTCGATCATATGGTGTCGACCATAACAGATTCGAAGTATTGAAACTTCGATCTTCTGATATAGACCCTCCTAGTCTACCTGTCTATGTGTGAACAGTAACTCATAAGTAACTTCTTTACTACGTTCTTCTTAATGAAATTATCATTTCTTATTACAACCCTGTTTGCTTAACCCAAGAAGAATGTCTGCCTGATTGCTTACACGTATCTTTTCATTTGTAATATGTGTTGATAGCTGTAATTTGCATAGATCATTATGGCCTATGGTGGTTATGTGTTGGATGTTTCCGTATTAATTTGTTATTCGCAGGAATAAAGATACTCATATGCAGTAACTGTTTGTTAAGAAGAAACATGTGCTGGCTGATAGCTTGGCCTGTAAAGTAGCAGGGGAAACATATCATTATATTCTTATCATTGTGTCTTTCACACATTGTCAGAAATTTTGCTCTGTATCCCTGGTTATTGATATTAGCAGTTATTTTATGCATGCATACGAATAACTTGGTTATTTACCAAATTTCTATGAATATCTTTGTAATCTGTAATGTTCTGTCAACAGCACCTCTTTAAGTAAAGTGCTATGTGCAAAGCTTGGAACATTCTGTTATATTCCTGTCAAAAAGGCTTGTGGAATATGCTATGATTTGCAAAATTACTTTTAAGTGTAATTATTTCATTCATTATTCAATTCACTTCAACAACCACCTTATCCTTATCTTTGGAGGGAGTTTGATTGTCAGGCATACAGCTGAAATACAGAACAGAGAGATACAGTGCTGTATGCATTTGATTTGTGATATGCACTTTGCCAATGAATATCTTTACATGTAATCCTCCCACATGCATTACTATTTCTCTGATGTACAGCACCTTGTATTTGTCTGTTAACAGAATATATGTGATACATGACACTGTCCCCCTGTCGGAGGGATGAAGGTTTTCACTCGCTTTTATTTGTTGTGACCACTGTGCTGACATGAATTCATTGTCCTTTTTTATAAATCCTAAGCTGTGATCCATATTATTAACCCATCCCTGCACATTCATAACCCCAAGTCTTGTCACTACATTTCCAACATGCTCTCTTAGGTAAGACAGATTAATTAGACAAGTAGATGTCAGAGTTAGAGCGTGGATGTCACTTAGAGTTGCAGGTCTGAATCGCAGCTTCTCCATTCTATGTTCAAATATATAAAGGCCTGTGTATATAACATTGTTGAATGTGTACTACAGTGATTCAGTGGTGTTTTTCTAAAGAAATGTCTTTAGAACTTGATCTGAGCAATGTTTATCACTGTTAATTGAAGACTACATAATTTATAGTGGCTCTTTTCTTTTTGCAGGAGATGAGGACAGGACCCGTAACAGTGTCCTGTGCATCAAGCGGATGCACAGGCTAGAGAAGCAGCAGAAGGAGAGAAGTATGTTGATTACTTTGTTTTGTTAAAAAAAGTATCTGATCCTTGCTACAGGCCAGTGTTTTTGACATCACCATGTATATTGCTTAGAATGCCTGAATCCCCATCATGCATCAGCAAGGTAAGTGCAATACTTACACTATACTGATGCTTGCAATTCTACAAATATGTTTAAATATCATTTAATAACAAGCCAAGTTTTCTGAAGATAGTTTTTGAAATATAGACCACAGTCTATATGACAGCTGAGTATGTGTAATTGTCACACACACATTTTGTGGGGGTTGTTTCACATACAACTCTAATGCTTTGTCTGCTGTTTATAATGCATGTGTTGGCATACTTGTATGTGTGGATGTGATTCTCACTGAGCTATGTGTTATGCATAGCCTGTCTATTCACATACTGAATGGGTGTCTTGCTGTGTCAATTTTCATACTGTCATTGGCAGACTGTGTGTCATCCCTTTCAGTTCAACATTGGTGTTGCATCTGCCTGCAGCACCTTTGATGGTTTTCATAAACATACTTGTATCCTCTGGCTGGGGATACTTGTGCACATAGGCATTTCTATGCACCAGCAAGCATCATCAAGATGATTACATTTTGTAGGATAGTGATTGCTAATAAATGTAGGTAGGTAATGCATACAGTTGTAGACAGACAGATGGTGACTGTTTATTATTGCACATTATTACTATTTGGTAGAGCTGTACTCTTATATTGATGTGGGGTCAGCCAATAATCATGCTGCCTGGCTTAGCTGTTTGTCATATGGCTTGCATATTTTCCATGTAATTGTCATCTCACTTTGTCTTTATTATAACAATGATAATTGGCAGGTGTTCATATGACTCATTACATGAACAGACACATGGACTACAATTTACGTCCACACATAGACATATCTGCTCAGGGAACACATGCAATGGAAAAAGAATGGAATATTGATATCCTGTCAGACACTTAGATGGACAGTTTACTGAGGCAAACATCATCATTGAACAATGCAGGTCCCAATACTAAGGTTATGTTGTCATTTGCAAAATTATCTTTTGTCATATTACAGTTATAGGAATGTTTCATGAGGCAGTGTCTGGGCATGTTTCCCTTCAAATATCAGGATATGTTACATATGCTTGCTTTGTGTATGCTTGTCATGCTTAAAGCTGACCAATAAACAACTGTTCAGGTCATGTCATGATTTCCACTGGTAAGATGGGGTGTCATGCATGCCACTGCATGGCCTTGATTAAGCTGCTCACATTGCATGATGGATACAGTGTCCCTGACATGTTCTGTTATTGGACATGTCCATAAGTATAGATAATGTAACATAGGAAGGTGTTGTGTGTTTGAGGAGCCATCCACTAGCAGAAAATCTGTTCATTATAATTGTGCTACTTGCTAATGTTTGTGCCACTTCATCTCAAGCTGTTTTTTAAATAAGACTTTCAATGTATGCTAATACACTGTCATTCTCATATTCTGATATGCAGAACTCAAGTGTGGATGGGATATTAATTAATGTATCTTAGATTGCAGATGTTCATAGGTTCATAGGTAGGTAGAAGGTTATCGGCCCTGGGGCCTATACAAGCCCAGCCAAAAAGGTACCCTGGCTTTTGCCACCCAAGAAAATTATTTTCCTGTGCCACTGTCGAGCAGAGCCACAGAGGTGATCCCCGGGGTGAATTTCCTATTTCCCATCCAATCATCAAGATTTTTCCTGAAGAGTGCTAATGAGGAGCTTTGTTTGATATAGATAGGTAGTTTATTCCAGAGTATGTGAGGTCTCTGGGACAGGAATCTATCCCTCTGGCATATAAGAGCCACACCGACAAATAAACCAATGAAAAAGCAGAAATAGCTGAAAAATGGTTTTACTTCAGTTCAAGACAATAAAACAAGTGTATTTCACATAAAACGATAATACGATAATACAATCCGCAAGCGCTTTCGTTTAGCTTGTGCTAAACTTTTTCGAACAAGTTACACATGACTTCCTGTTAGTTAAATACTAACTGAACTAAATCAATTAACTCTAAAAAGATGAACAAACTGTGATACAGTTAAAGAGACAGCAACAGTGTATCAACCACATATATACATATATATATATATTATACTATTGTATTTTTTAAAATAACATATATAAATTTTGTTCAATAAAATTCTTGCAGAGTGTATATATTTCTATTTAAAAAATTATGTTAAAAAATTGTGTTTAAATCTCGCGATGAATTAAATTAAATCTAAACCTATCAACTATCCGGTGTGAAACATCCAAAACTGAAGGTATTAAAATTCTAGGAACAAATAAAGAAGAACATAAAAACATAAAGCTCTTTCCTTACAGATATACTATATAACCTGAAACAGGTTTTCATACCTCAGATTTAAAAATACCTATATTATTTAAATACATCACAGCTATGAATATATGTATAATTATAAATAAATAAAATAAAATAAGTAAAATGTATATATCGTATAATCTACTTTATAGCATTAAGTGCAATATATAAATATGTGAACAATATATTAAATATAAATTCGATCAAAAATATCTCTAATTGTGTATTTTATATTTTATCTATCTTTCTAATGATTTTAATTTTAAAATACTTGCTATTGAAATGGCACTGTTCATACCTGGCCAGTTCTGAGTATTTAGTCTTATTTGCCATTCCAATTCCATTTTCTCCAATAATGGTTGCCAGGGCCCTCCCCTGGCATTCAATTTTAAAACATCTAAAACTACAAATTTAAATGAGTGTGTTGGGTATGAGCAAATATGTTTTGCCAAGGCATTTAATTCATTTTTATCACGAATTGCTCTTATATGTTCACCTATTCTTTCTTTTAGTTTTCTTTCTGTCTTACCTACGTAAAACATTGTTCAATTAAAACAGATAGCACAATAAACTACTTTTTCACTAATACAACTAGCCTTATTTTTTAATTCTATATATACACCATTAATTCTTAGTTCATTTGTTTCAAACACATATGAACAATATTTACATCTACCGCACTTAAATGTTTTACCTAGTGTGTTTTTATGATTGTTTTCCAATCTTTGTTTTAAGTTCATACCTCTTTTAAATACAAACGTAGGACTACTATCAAAATAATCATGCAGTGACGGGTCAGATGTTAACAATTCCCAATTTTTCTTTATGATGTTAGTTATGGCTACGCTATCTGAATTGTACGTAGTGATAAAACTTGTATTAAAGTTCTTTGATTTTATTGCTGTGGTGTCATCTATCATACTGATGTTCCTTGAGTGCGACAAGGACTCTATTTCACTTGGCATTATTTCATCTATACCTCTTGTTGAATTACAATCAATTCCAAGATTTAATAATGGTTTAAAATGTAGATTGTCTCTTTTTTCTATAATTTCATACATTATTTCATTAATTAACTTCATTGGATAGCCTCTACTTGCAAACATTTTGGACAAGTTCAAACATTCACTGATAAAGTCGTTCCTACAACTCACCATTCTTGCTGCCCTTACAAACTGCCCCTTTAGTACTGATCTTTTTTGACTATAAGGGTGGCAGCTTTCATAGTGGAGGAAACTATTACAGTAAGTTTTCTTCCGAAATATTTTAGATTTTAATTTTTTCTTTTTACTGTCCTTTTCTAATAATACATCTAAAAATGCAATAGAAGCAATATCTTTTGTAGCTGTAAATCTCAAAAATGAGGTTGTTGTATTTATGTAAGATAAAAAATCATTAATTTGTTCTTCCTTATTTCCTCTCCATAAAATAAATATATCGTCTAAAAAACGTAAATATACCTTACAGTTTTCAAAGAATGTGGAACTGAAAACAAATTCTTTCTCCCAAGTGAACATCACTATATTAGCATAGAGGCCTCCGCATGGGGACCCCATAGCCACACCTTCATTTTGTACATAAATCTTATTATTAAACCATATAAAGTTGTTTTTTAAAACTATATCCAATAATTGGTCAAATAAATTGATTTTTTCCTGTGTCAAACCTTTTTCCATTAAGAATTGGTTGAACCATCTAATACCAATATCATGTGGGATTACAGAATATAAGTCTCTCACATCTATGGTGATGAAGACATCATTTTCATTGTAAAGTGTTGTTCCCATAATTGATAAAAAATCCCACGAATCTTTTAGTAAATGACTTTCTGAATATATATATATGGTTTTAGACTTGTGTCAATGAATTTGGCTATTGGATATGCTACTGAACCTTGTGCATCTACTATTGGTCTAAAAGGGGGTTTGTTCAAATCTTTATGAATTTTTGGGGCTCCAAACATAGTTGGAGTCCTAGGATGGTCGACAACCATATAGTTAAATTCATCTATATTAATGTCTCCATCGATAAATAAATCATAGAGAATCCCCCTTATTCGCCTATATGCACCATTTAATTCATTAATAGAGCTCAATTTATATGTTTTGCTATTCAAAATGTGTTCCATCTCAAGATTATAGTCACTGATGTTAAATATAGTAATTCCACCTCCTTTGTCTGGTTTTATAAACCTGACATCCTTACATTCATTTAAAGTGTTTAATACAAAGAATTCATTTTTTGTCAAATTTCGCCTATTGTTTTGTGTGCCTGAATGTTCTAAGGCACGAAAGTCAAGTTCACATAGCTTTTCAAAATTCTCTAATGTTTGATGTTGTGGTGGATTATACGAGCTGAAAACATAGAAAGGTTTCATTAATCTTTCAGTATTGTGAAATAAATAGTTTAAATTCAAATTTCTCACAAATAATTTTAAATCAATGATACATTTAACATAATTCATTTTCCCTGTAGGAATAAATGTTTGTCCACGTGCCATTAAATCACAAATTTCTTTATCAAATGTGTAACTAGAATAATTATATACAATAAAGTCATTAGAATGGTTTGTATAAATTACTGGACCTTGGTTTTCGTCGTTCTTTTCATCTAATATCCTCGCCATTTGCCCCTGTTGGACTTGTTTCTCCCCCTCGTAAAAGAACCTCGTCCCCAATTTTGGTTTTGAGGTCGCCAGTTTGTTTTTTTTTGGGGATGAGAATGTTGGCGTTCCTTTAACCTTTTGGACCTCCCCAGGGGCGGAAAGGCATCTGTTCCTAAAAAAATCTGTACTTTCTTCAATATCGAGTTCATCACCACTTATATCTAAGTCAGTACTTTTCCTTTCATCTCGAACTGTTAATTTCTGACCCCACTCTTGAGATATAGGTGGTGGGGGGTATGCTGTACATTGCTTGTAAGCCAGTGTATCTCGATCTAATTTTTTAGACTTTCTTTCTTTTATGACTTTCATTTTCTCATCGATAGATTTAAATACATGTTTATAATCATAATCATTTGTAGAAAATGCTAAATCCTTTTTCACTAATGTATCTAATTCGCTAGCTCGTTTTGTTAAATTTTCAATTAATCTTTTGTTATCACTAACCACCAATTTCATATAGTCTAAACCAAACTTGTCAAACAATTTAATCAATTCAATGTGTAATGGAGAATTTTTTACTAACCCTGACGGGAACCTCCATACACGAAGCCCTTTCGGGACAATATTTTTCTTAATGCACTCCTGAAAGTAACTATTGTCCATCTGTAACTTTTTAATCTTTAACAGTACATAGTCCAAATCCGCCAGTTTTTCATTAAAAGTCTTACTCATGCCTGGGTTACTACTTATTCTTATTGTACCTCCGAACCCATTAGTGCTGTTAATCCAATTAGAAAGTTCATCACCGCTTGTTTTTGATGCATTTGTTACTACAGATGTAGAAGGTAGATCAAGTGAATTTACATCATCACTTTTTAAAGAAATGGAAAGCCTGTTGTTAGATTCACACGTTCTACTCCCATTTATGTCCACTACCGGATTAGGATGAAGTGAGAGATTTGAACACTGCGAAAGGCTCCGATTCTCAAATCTGTCCATTCTGTCTGTTAACTTTTGAATTAATAGAGTCAAATTTCCAAAGGTGTTTTCCGTTGCTGCCTCCGTCTCTGTCTCAGCCATTTCCAGGGAATAAAACTAAGACTATAAGAGCCACACCGACAAATAAACCAACGAAAAAGCAGAAATAGCTGAAAAACGGTTTTACTTCAGTTCAAGACAATAAAACAAGTGTATTTCACATAAAACGATAATACGATAATACAATCCGTAAGCACTTTCATTTAGCTTGTGCTAAACTTTTTCGAACAAGTTACACATCACTTCCTGTTAGTCAACTATTAACTGAACTAAATCAATTAACTCTAAAAAGACGAACAAACTGTGATACAGTTAAAGAGACAGCAACAGTGTATCAACCACATATATATATATATATATTATACTATTGTATTTTTTAAAATAACATATATAAATTTTGTTCAATAAAATTCTTGCAGAGTGTATATATTTCTATTTAAAAAATGATGTTAAAAAATTGTGTTTAAATCTCTCGATGAATTAAATTAAATCTAAACCTATCAGCTATCCAGTGTGAAACATCCGAAACTGAAAGTATTAAAATACTAGGAACAAATAAAGAAGAACATAAAAACATAAAGCTCTTTTCTTACAGATATACTATATAACCTGAAACAGGTTTTCATACCTCAGATTTAAAAATACCTATATTATTTAAATACATCACAGCTATGAATATATGTATATATATTATCCCTCTAGCATGCTCTGTTTATTGTGGTGACAAGGTTTAGGTCCCTAGAGCATGTAGCTCAGAAGGATTGGAATTTCTTTAAGTGGAGCATGTCCAACAGCTCTGGGTTTGACATAGCTTTGTATGTTAGGCAGAGATCTCCTCTGAGTAGGCGATAAGCAACAGAGTAAAGCTGGAGTTTTTTGAGACGGTCTGAGTAGGGCATCTGTTTGAGGCCAGTAATCCTCTTTGTGAGGTATTTCTGTGGCCTTTCCAGTGGTTGTAGATGTCTTGTGAGGTACATACCAAAAGGGGCATTGTACTCTATAATGGGTCTAATGAGTGATGAGTAGAGGGGAACAATGACCTCTTTTTTTCTGGATGAGAAACCTTTTGTGATGAGGTGTGCCACGTAGAAGGATTTCCTGACTACTGTGGCGATGTGATTATCAAAGGAGAGACTACTGTCCACCTGTGTCCCAAGGTCTCTTATCACACTTTTGGTGTTAAGTATACTACCGCCTATGTTGTAGCTCATGGGTACAGATTTTTTACCAAAGGGGATGACAATGCACTTTTTGGCACTGAGCTTGAGGCCATGGCTTTGACACCAGGCATCTGTCTCAGTGAGGCCCTTTTGTAGGATGTCCACATCATTAGGAGTTTCGATTATGGCTCCTAGTTTGCAGTCATCTGCGAATTTCATTAGCCAAAGACATTTTGTGTTAGCCTGTACTTCAGAGAAGTAGATACCAAACAGAAGAGGACCCAGGACTGAACCCTGTGGTACTCCACATGTCACTGGTCTGAAGTCAGATTTGGAGTCTGCTACTTTCACAGTGTGGGTTCTGTCAGTGAGCCAGTTGGCAACCCATCTTGTGACATAGGGATTTATACCTAGTTTAGTGAGTTTATCTATAATTCCAGAGTGGGGTATGGTGTTGAAAGCCTTGGCAAGCTCTAGATAGGCTGTGTGAATCACCTTACCCTTGTCTATGGCTTTGGTGACTGCTTCAAAAAAGTCTATCAGGTTTAGGAGACATGATCTGCCTTTTACAAACCAGAACTGGGTGGGGTCCAGAGCTTGGAGATTACCAATGTCTTTGTTTATAAATTCCATGATGATACGTTCCATGGCCTTGCAGACCAGGCTCGTCAGGCTAATGGGGCGGTAGTTCCCGGGGTCCGTGGTGGCTCCCCCCTTGTGGAGTGGAATAACCATTGCTGTGTGCCATTCAGCAGGCACAAAGCCTGAGGTGAGGCTATGATTGAACATGGTACTTAGGTGGGGTGCCAGTTCATTCTGTAGTTCATGTAGAACGCTGCCTGGGATGTTGTCTGGTCCCATGGATGCTGTGTTCTTGGCTTTGGAGTGTGTGGTTTTTACCTGTGCAGCCGTAATTACAGGAACTTTGCATTCTTCCGGTATAGGGATGGGCTCTTTAGGGGGTGAGAGGGGGGTAAAGTTAGCACTGAACCTATCTGCCAGGATGTTGGCAATATCAGTTGGGTCTGTATATTTAGTGCCATTGTGCTGTAACTCAGAGCAGATCTGAGTGTTGCCATTGAGATTATTGACATAGCTATAGAATGCTTTGTGGTTGTCTTTAGAATCAGTGGCAATTTTGTTTTTGTAACTAGCTTTGGAGGATTTTATCAGGGATCGCAGCTTCTTACTGAGGCTGAAGCAGCTTCTTACTGAGGCTGACCAGGGAGCTCCTCCACTCGTGGGATTTTACTCTCTTTTGCAACAGTTTCTTCCTTCTGTTGTACAGTTTGTTTATGGCAGGGGACCACCAGATTGGCTTCCTTTTTTTGGAGGATAGCGTCTTGGTTCTGTTAAGGATAGCATGATCCATGCACTCATGTAAGTGCTTATAAAGTGTAATTGTGTAGGATTCAGTAGTCGTGACTGTATTGTCCATCTGCATGGGTGTCATGAAGTTCACCACTTCTGTCTTAAGAAGCCTGAAGTTGGCTTTGGAAAAATGTTTTGCCATGTTTCCTTAATGGGGGTGGGGGCAGGATGTGGATATCTAGGGTAATTAGCTTATGGTTGGATCGGACCAATGAGGTGTTGACTTCAGGTGTGGAACACCAGTCACTCATGTTGGTAATGACTAGATCTAGGATATTGTTGCCCCTGGTGGGGGTGTGGATAAGTTGATCCAGGGCATTGGAGTTTATGAATTCCAGAAAGTGTTGAGCAAAGGAGTTGTTACATGAGTAATTTTCCTAGTTAATGGTGGGGTAGTTGAAATCGCCCATTATTAGAGTGTTTGGTTGAACCCTAATATTTTCCAGTACATCAAGAAAAGAGGAGTGGGAATCCTAGGGCATGGTGGGTGATCTGTAGCAAGCTACAGTTTGGATTGCAGTTTCGCCCAGAGTTAGTTGCACTTGGATAACCTCGGCTGCATTATGCTGAGCAACTAGCCTGGAGGTGTGGATATCCTTAATGAATATGGACACACCTCCACCTTTGGTGTTCCGGTCCAGGTTACATGGCCGAAAAGTGTGGTATGAGTTATAGCCTGGTAGTGCAGGGGTGCTCTTTGGAGCCTTGAACCAGGTCTCAGTCACTGCACAGATATCAATGTTCTCCATTTTAAGGAGTGCCTCCAGTGAGTGCATTTTGAGATTTAGACTTCTAGTATTGAGTAGCATCACCCTCAGTTTTTGCTTGCCTGTTCGTGTTATGGTGGTGAATTTGTCATTTGAACCTTGCCTAAAAAGGCACTATATGGGCGGCAAGAACCTTAGCCAGTATCCGGAATCCCAGGGGTGACAGGTGCAGGCCATCTCTGGCAAAGCATCGTGGTCTGTTGACCATGTCATCCCAGGCAGACAGATACTGAATCCCTTTAGAATGGCACCAGAAGCTTAGCCAATTGTTGAAGTCAATCATTTTGTCCTTGTACTGTGGCATCATTCTGGGTGATGGCAAAATGCTACTCAGGGCTAGGGTCATACCTGCCTGGGCTACAAGATCGAGAGCTCTTCCATGTCTCTTTTCATATAGTCCAGGGAGGTACGTCTCAGGTCATTCACACCAACATGGACAATGACAGAGTCATATTTGTACTTGTTGTGGAGTGACCTGAGTGCGTGGGTTATGTGGTGGATCCTGGCACCCGACAGGCAGCTCACAGTAACCTTCTCCTTGTTTAGCCTGGTGAGTGGGACATCAGTGTGCCTGACTATAGAGCCACCTATGACTAGTGTGTTGGGTACATTGTTTTGTCTTATTGGCTGTGGTTGAGTGGCACACTGAGTCTGCGGGCTATGTGTCATTTGGGTTGTGTTGGGGTGTAGAGGTTGCTTGCATTTCTGCTTTGGAGGTCTGTGTTGCTTGAGCAGATTATTATTAAGAGCCTCTGCAAATGTTTTTGTGTTTCTATGTGTGGATTTTGGTGGTGTAGATTTAGTGAGACTATGTGATGAGTGTGGTGTGGTGCAAGTGTTTACCTTCTCCTCTTGACTGTCAAGTTCAGTCTTGATTGGAGAGAGCTTTACCTCCAGTTTGGCTAGATAAGTGCATCTCTCACAGGTTGTAGTGTTGGGTGGTAGGAGGAGAGGGTTGTCTGTATACATGAGGCAATTTCTAAATTGCCCCAAGATGCCCAGATTCATCAGATAGACAGGGGAGAACACTGGCAGCTGACCCTTGGACATGCCTGAATAAAAAACTATTTTCCTCTAAATAAGCGATGAAAGTGAGTACAAGAGCTGTTTTTCTCTAAGCAAGTGAGGAAAATAAGTACCAAAACTGTTTTCCTCTAGGTAATGAGGAAGGTTGAGTGCTGTAGTAATTAGTAGGTTATTTAATGCTTAAAAGTTCTGAACAAGTGCTGATCATGAATAAGCAAATTCAAGTGCTAACACTAAGAATCTGTATCTGGACTAAACTAGTTACAGGAAAGGGGGAAACAAGTGCAAATGTGGGCTTTTAAATCAGAAAGTTGAGAGATGGAAAAACTGCCCAAATGGCCAATAACTACAATTTCTGGGTCAGAACCACTCCTTATGTGGTAGATAGGTTACCTAGTGCTTACCAGTCACACTGATAAGCTAGAAGGCTTCCCTCCAACACAGAAAGCTTGGTGGGGGGGCTCAGAAGCTTACATACAGTCCTGGATACAGCAAATATGAATCTGGACTACACTAGTTACAGGAAAGGTATTTTTTTTTTATATATATATATATATAACTTCCACGGTGGTGCAGCGGTGGTGTTGTTGCCTCACAGCAAGAGGTTCTCCCTTTCGATTCTTGGCTTGGGTTGGGAGTGTCTTCTTTGTGGAGTCTGCATGTCCTCCCCGTGGTCGAGTGGGCGTTCGAAAGACATGTGTTGAATGGGCATGCCTTCGTTGAAGGCTGGGTGTCGGGCTGGCAACTCAACACCATAAAAACCAACTGCATATCATTAGCGGACCGGAGTTCCGCTGTGGCGATCCCTAACCGGGAAAAGCCGAAAGACAAACAACAGAAAAGTAGCTAAAACAGCAGTCAAAACAATTCAAATGCAGTGCAAGCTAGCACACTTGAGTATGTAGCAATGTTAGACCAAACAGTTTAAAAAATGCAATTAAATTAAAAATGACTAAAAAGTGCAGAAGGAGTCTATTAGGTAGAATGAGGTAAAGAGATGAGACTGGGGGGAGCGTCCCAGATCAAATCTACAGTGGGGGCGGGCAACTGCAAAAGCCTCCAAATTTAAACAACACAGGAATATGGAGGGTGAGTATGGGAAAACCAACACCTTCAGCAGAGATCTGAAAAACTATACAGTGAAGTAAAAATAACAGTGCACAACTCTGAAGTCAGCCAGCAATGATATAAAATTAGTCAAACAACAATTACCAGTACACAACTCTGAAGTGCCAGAAAAATATGCTCAGCTCTGTATATCTCCAGATAGTTTGAAGAGCACTCTGTCAGGACACAGGAAGGCTCCAGCAATGATATGCAGACTTTTTTACTAAGAGGGTCTAACTTTATGCAAGTAATCCTTGAGATGGTCAGATAACACACAGGATGTAAAACCAGTTATATCAACTTAAGACACAGAGAAATAGGGGGAGGGGGGGAAAACACCTTCAGCAGAGATCTGAAAAACTATACAGTGAAGCAAAAATAACAGTGCACAACTCTGAAGTCAGCCAGCAATGATATAAAATTAGTCAAACAACAATTACCAGTACACAACTCTGAAGTGCCAGAAAAATATACTCAGCTCTGTATATCTCCAGATAGTTTGAAGAGCACTCTGGTCAGGACACAGGAAGGCACCAGCAATGATATGCAGACTTTTTTACTAAGAGGGTCTAACTTTATGCAAGTAATCCTTGAGATGGTCAGATAGTGTTTCAGTATGGATCAGACTATGTGCAGAAACATGTGTATAAATCATTTAATACGTACACTATTTGCCAAAATGTGTGAACTTGTGTGAATAATGAATGGATATGGAAATGTAGCATAGACCAAACTGCTTACTGTACTGTTACTGAATAAATTATATTTACAATAGTATATACATGAATGTTAAATTGGTGTTCTATGCAATCAGTAAAGATGGACTGCCCATGTATTACATGACCCAACTTGGCATCAGCATTGCTAACACATGCCACACAGCATGACATCATGCCAGTGGGACAGCATGACAACTGTCATCCAAAACACATGGACATAGACATATCCTTCTGTTGCACATACATATTACATATGCATACCTGATACTACCTGTCGGTATAACATACCCACTGTGACACATTGAACAGGCAGAAAAAAAAACATTAAAATACATTATGAACATAGTCCACTGTACCACCATGCAATGTATGTCAGCAATCAAAACTATAACAATGAAAAACAAATGTCTATCAGGCCACACATTCCAATGAAGATCATAGCTTACATTAAACTAAAAGTGATGTATTTTTTCAGGATATGGCACAAGCTAGCATGACTCATTCAGGGAGATAGCCTGAGAGATCATGCATGATTTTCATCACCGTCAAGCAGTCCCTCATATCCATAAGTATTGTCTGTGTGCTCCAGTTGTGCAGTGCTGCCATCATATTGTTCACCATATCAGTGACTGGACTGTATATGCACTCTTGTGCATGCATACCATTTAGCTACCATGCTTATGTGTTACAGGTGCAAGCATACAATGCAGATATCATCATGTGATATTTAATTATGTTTCAATGTGTGCATGACACACATTAGCATATTACATTTTCCTTCTACATTCACCCGTCCATGCATTGTGGCAGTTTACATGCAGCTGCTGCTGCTGCAACAGTTACACTGTAAACATGTATTTTAGTGACAGAAACTCGCAGATGACGCATGTTCGCCATAGTCCAACACTACAAAGGTGGTCTCATTAAGATTTGTGTATTGCCATATCATGTATGTGCAACAGAAGGATATGTCTTTGTCCATGTGTTTTGGATGACAGTTGTCATGCTGTCCGACTGGCATGATGTCATGTTGTGTGGCATGTGTTAGCAATGCTGATGCCAAGTTGGGTCATGTAAAGGTATGTCAAATATATGGGCAGTCCATCTTTACTGATTGCATAGAACACCAATTTAACATTCATGTATATACTGTGGTAAATATAATTTTTTCAGTAACAGTACAGTAAGCAGTGTTTGGTCTATGTTACATTTCCATATCCATTCGTTATTCACACAAGTTCACACATTTTGGCATATGGTGTACATATTAAATGATTTATGCACATGTTTCTGCACATAGTTTGATCCATACTGAAACACTATTTTTTAGGAAAACAAAAAGGATGCTTCATGCTTATCAAATGACTTATAAAAATCAGTGTATACCAAGACTATATATTCCCTTTTCTGAAGGAGGTATTGACCTCCTCAAAATTGATTAAATGTATAGATCTGCAATTGTAGGACTACATACCTATCTGCTAACTTCACAAGACCCAAACAGAGAGAAAGTTTTAAAACATGAGGAAAATAAGTTTAAGTTGACTTCCCTGCTTAGTTTAGCAGAAGCATATCCATGTCAAGTGGGAGTGGAAATCAAACCAGAAATAGATACAAATCAGGCAGCCAAAATACAAAAGAAAAAAATTAAGGTGAAGGATCAGATGAGAAGGCAAAAAAATGTGGAAAATGCATAAATATAGTTGCAAGTACAGAAAACTCTTGGAACAACCTCATGTTGATCAGGATTAAATGGTTGATTAAGGAGAGGTGAATTTAAACCAAAAGATGAAAGGTTAATATTGGTGGGCCAAGATAGTGGACTACATACATGTTGGTTTACAAAGTCCATTGAACATGTGGGAGAAAGAGACAAATGTAGGCTTTGTAAAACAGAATTGGAAACAGTCATATATCTTGTTGCTGGTTGTGATACAATAAGGGCAGAAAGACTGTATACTGAAATGTATAATAATGTGGCAAGACTGTTGCATTGGGGATTGTGCAAACATTATAATATTAAAGTATCTGAAAAACATGGGAAACATGAGTCTCAAAGTGTCATAGAAAACTGTGAAGTTTATATCACATGGGATCACCCATTACCAACAGTTCAAAAAATAGATGAGAGAAATTCAGATATAGTAGTCCATTAAAAGAAGACAAAAGTAGTATCAGTCATTGAAACTGCTGCACCCAGTGACTACATCTTATGTACTGAGAGACAAAAAGTCATACAATACCCGGATTTGCAGGCAGTAATGAGGGCAGTGTGGAAGAAGGGTACCCAGACAGTTCCAATAGTAGTAGGAGCAATGGTTCTTATAAAAAAAGAATTTGCAGTCATACTTAGATATGTTACCGATACATGTAACTCCATATGAATTGTAGAAGGAGTCAGTACTGGGTACATTGTGGGTGCTGTGAAGAGCAGTTCTGGCTAACATCAAAATTTTAAACAATATTAATTTCATGAACTTTAATCAGACTTTGACTTAGAATGGGGTCCATTCCCTCATGGTATTAGAAACACAAAAGGCTTGAAGAAATTAAAATGAAGGAAACACCACTGTATCATTGACATGTGAACATTCACCGACTTATTGCTGATGTGCTGTAATGATGCTTACAGGACTGTGCTCTGCTCAGTAATAAGCAGGGTCCATGATATATAACTGTGGTTGTTTATTTCACATTGGCATGACAGTATATGCGTATGTGATGAAAATTCTTGGCATGCTTACCTATGCCTGTTGATGTTACATTATTACAATACACTGTGTATGTGTGATTTATACATGTCCAATTTTGTTGATGTCAGCAATGCAGTCTGTCCATGTGGCATACATTTGCCATTTGCTTACATGTATTTTAGGGAGGCTTTAACAACACCATATGTGGTGTACACATGCATTTGCAATGTGTATCATTATCTTGATGTCCAGCTATGTAGTTGTCTTCCTTGATGTAGGCCCAGGTTGCCCACCTCCCTTCCATCTTTGTAGTAATGTAATATATTTTGCATATTTTTTGCAAGTATTGTTCATTGTCACCTATTAGTTTGTTTACAGGGTCAACATGTGCCAAATCTATGGCCATTATACATATGCAGGAAATCTGCACACAAGTCACTAGCTACTGCTTGTGTACGTTCTTGTTCTCATTATACTTTTGTGTTAACCAGTGTATGTTGTCGAAATTCATGTGTACAGCCTATTTTTTTTTTGAGATGCAATATTAGATTGTGAACATATATTATTCTTTTATGTGATTGGCATGTGCAGGTATGTATGTATGTATGTATATATATATATATATATATATATATATATATATATATATATATATATATATATATATAGACATTGCTTTCATGTATGTTCCATTTAGGCCATTACAGTCATGCCTACACCTGTGTGATGCCTTTGACATGGCCTGTATGTGTCACGTATATGCCTTCTATTACAAGTTTGTTTGGATTGTGTACATTTACTTGTGTATGTACAGGCAGTTTGGTGCTTTGGTGCAGTATTGTTGTTTGGCACTGTGGTTGTTTGCCTTTCACATGCACAAGTAGAGGTTCTCTTCTGTCCTCAGCTAGAATTATCTAGCATTCCAAAATCCGTATTTGCTCGTCTGTGATTCTGCTTGGCTTACAGTTGCACTGTTGGCAAACTACTTGGATATATGTTTGTTTATTCAATGTGTACTGTGATCTTACTTCATTACCCCACAACACACATCTACCATTGGTCATCCACATCCAGATATGCCTGCCACACAGTTTGCAATATGTCATAGCATGATAGTACATAAGTAGGTATGTCTTTCTGCATTTCACCATGGCTGGTATGCATCCCCACCCTGTTTGACAACTTTCCATTGCCTGTGTTGTGCCGTGTACTGTCTGTGTAACTTAGCTGTCCTTATTGTTTTTGCATCTTTTGTCTGTCATTTGTTGTGATTTTTGTTCTATGGGTTTACCTGCTATGATGGTCTCCTCTTCATCTTTCTCTATCTTTACCTTTTCCTTCTGTTCTTAAAAAAATGTAAAATGGGGCCTATTCCCACCAAAAAAAAAAAAAAAAAAAAAAAGAAAACATTGCTCATACCCCCCTGACATTCCTTCAAATTTTCATAGTCTAACATATCTCCTGTGTGTCCTTCTTCTTCACCCATACTTCACGTCTGCTTTTCTATCTCCAAATTTCCTTGGGTGTGTGCATTACCTGTGTTCCCCACATGTCCCACATTCATTGTTAGCTAATGTTAGCTGTGGTGATGCAGCAGGATTGCCATTTACTGTTATTAATTTTTTATTAGAAAATGTATGAATTCCATCAGAATCCATAAGTGATAGCATAGTTTAATAATAATGGACTTAAAGAGATATTCTAGCTGTCTGTAAGCTTACTGGAGAGATTCATGTTATAGATATGTATTTATGAATGTCAGTCTGCTTAGATTGTGAGAGTCTTTCTGTACATCATGCTTTGAAATCAATGTTTTATTTCTTGTGGATCAGCTGCAGGTAATATACAGTGTGCCGTTATTATTGAGATACTCTTTCATGCGCCAAGATATTCTGTCTGAATATTAGTTTGTAAAATGTTTTTTCAATCTGTGTGGGAGGAGTACAGGATATTTTTGTAGACCAGATGTGAATGCTATGTGTTTTTGAGTGACTGTGTCCCAATCCTTTATAGACAAAGCTTATTAATTATTAATATATGACCGTAGTCTGCTTATGCCCACCAGGCAGCTAGCTGAATATGCTCTAGGATTCCCATAATGAAAATTAGAATGAAAAAGCTCCAGCAAAAATGAAAACAGTTGGTAATATTTAACTACTGAAAGAGAGAACTGTACAACACTGCAAACCATCCATCACTGCCCTAACTGTTGCTTATAACCTTTGCATGAATAGATATCCTTCTAAATTGAGGCCATGGTTTGATGCATCATCAGTCATATATGAATGATAAAAGTTTGGTCATTTTGAAAGAGAAATTTAGTGTAAATGAATGTTTACATTTATGTTGTAAAAATGATAAAACGCCCACAACCCGAGCATTTCTTAACATTTTTTATTATTAGACTTTTTTGTATAGCTGCCTTTCCGTTATTGTATGTCCATACTGAAATTTTAAACTTTACATTTTTTTTTTAATAAAATTGCCTATTTTGTTACTGGAACTTTTCTCCCTGGGCCTCCACTGAGAAGGGCTTACCACAGCCCAGTAAGACTAGCCTGGTCAATAATAGCAATAAATAAATAATATGTTTTCACATCAGTGTTTTAACCTACCATTTATGTTACCATAAATCTTGAACTATGTATGTAGAACTGCTTAATTATTTTTTAATATGTCATTTGCACAACAGCAGTGAATTGAACTTTCTATGTTTAAGGTTTTTACCTCAAAGATACAAGGCATAAGATTTATTCTGACCTCTGGTTGTTAGTTAGCCTTGTAATAGTCTGCAGAGCCTAGTATTTACCTATGATGATGAATGCATGCTAAGCGAAAGCATGATGATGATATGAATTACATAACAAACAACAAGACACAAAATGTTGATCAAGGACTCCATAAAGCCGGTGTTCTGACTGTCTTGACCCAAAATGTTAACCATTGCAAATTGAGCATATGTTTCATAATACTACAATTTCACTATATAAATGTATATCTTTATATATGTATTTTTCTCTCTCTCTCTCTCTCTATATATATATATATATATATATATATATATATATATATACATACACACACACACACACACACACACACACACACACGCACTCTGTTGTAACAAGCCATCTGCAAGACCACAGCATAGAAATTCTGGAATGTCTTTGCACAATCCAAGTTTAACCCTTGGACTGGGAAACAAAGAGATGTACTACCCTTCTGCTCGAGGTTTGTGCAGCTAAGCAGCATTGCATAATAACAGAAGGTAATGAATATGCAAATGAGAACATGCGGCACTTATGGGCAGCGAGCTGCACTCAGGACTACATGAGTGAGACAGGCAGCAAGTCTGCAAGCTACCTACCTGAATCGTGTGACTGAGCTGGTAGGTAAAACAATGCAGTGTAATCAGTTCTCATGAGAACAGGAAATAATCCAGAGTAGGTGTGTGCTATGTAGTGTGATCTCATAAGAACAGCAAAAGTAAACTCATACCACTTTATCACTATTTAGCAGCTAAGCTGTGTGTGTTAATGCATCCCTTAGCAGGATGGCCACATTCACCACAGACTGCTAAATAGCCATGTATTTTCAGCTTCATGGCTGTGGTGTCCAGGAGGTAAAAAAATGACAGAAAACATAGCAAAGGACCAGACAAGGATAACTCAGCCCATGGTGTGTCTTCTTCAGTTTGAGGACTCTGTGTAGAAAGACAGGTTGCTGGAGGTAGTAATGCAGCGGGGGGGGGGGGCAGCATTGCTTGTTACAGAAACATGGGCCACTGATAGAAGGGCTGGGACAGAGAGGTGCCTGGGTATTGGTTATTCAGGATAGACAGAGAAGGGTGAAATGGAGGAGTGCAAGCAGTCTACATAATGAGGTCATCAGATGTGTGTCCATAGAAGAAGAAGATGACCAGATTAGGAATGGGGCAAGGGTACAGCAAGGGTTAGATGTTAGGTTAAATATCCTGGCAGGTAAGGTAAGGGAAATGGGGAGAGCTATAGACTGGGAGACTCTGAGCTCCAGGACAGACATGGAGCAGGCATTGACTGAGGTCTTGGATCAAGAGTGCTTCAGCCAAGTGGTACAGTAATGTACAACAAAAGAATAAAACTTTGGATCCTAGCCTAACCAGTGCAGATGGTGTCATGATCATCCAGAGTTCTGCATTGTTAGCTAGCAGTTATGCTGCTGTGTGGTTTGGAGTGAGGGAATGGTAATAATTCGACAGAGACTGACACTGCTGTGGGATTTTAGAAGAGTGGTTTGTTCTGTGCTGGGGAGCTTGGTCAGAAGTGAGCTGAGAAACTGGCAGCAAATCAAAGGATTGAACAAGTTATACAAAGGGGTTAGAGATTGAGTCCTGAGGGTTACAGATAAAGGTATGAGGAAGAAGCAAAAAGTCAGAAAAAATGAGGCTAAAATGGTGAAATATAAACATGAAGCTTTGAGCTAAGGAAAAACTAAAACTACAAAGGGTGGAAAAGAAGGGCTAGGGAAACGGAGACGACATACAAAAAGGAGGCTTACAAAAGCAAGAAGCCCGGTAAGGGCAGCAAACCTTAAAGACAAAATGGAATTATCTGAAATGATTAAACAGGGTAATGAGATTCTTTGAAGTATGTAGCATAAAGAAGAAAGGGAAGGGCAGAAGTGACAAGAATTAACAAAGATGGGAAATCAGATAAGTCTGGAAACAAAAAAGCAGAGGTACTGAACTGCAGAAAGCAAGCACAGCATAATGAGAAGAAAAATGGATATAAATCAGAATAGTAGGGGGGAGACGTTTCAGAGGGACCTGCCTGCTCTTAGTGAAAGTAAAACATATAGACCAGATGGGATGCCTCCCAGAATCCTTAGAAATTTGTCAAGTGTGTTCCCAGGCCCTATAACGAGATCTTCAGTGCATCACTGACTAATGCTGAAGTATCACTGGACCAGAGTCAGAAGTTGTGGTGCCCTCGTACATGGGGGGCAGAAAAAATCTGGAGAACTACAGGCTTGTCAACTTAACACTGGCAAGAAATGTTATGGAGAATCTCCTCAGGTGAAGGCTGGTAGCATTTCAGGAAGACAATATTCTCCAAGGCAGTCACTGACATGGGTACAGGGCGAGAAGGAGCTGTCTGCCATATATGTCTTTGTTTCCAGGTTGCAGGAGAACATGATAGGAAATTCCAGCTGAAAATCAGGAAGGCCTTTGACTGTGTCTCACACAGGAAGCTGAGAAGAAAATTGGAGGATTGGGGGTAGAATCACAGCTGAGGAACTAGATAGCTGCATGGTTGCATAGTAAGACCCAGGGGCTGTGTTGAGGGAGACAATGTCAGGAGTTTGTGAAGTGATCAGCAGGCTGCTAAAATGGTCTGCACTGCGTTTAGTACTATTTCCTTGGGTGTGTGCATTACCTGTGTTTCTAAGGAATCTGAGAGGCATCCCATCTGGTCCCTATGCTTTACCTTCACTAAGAGCAGGCAGGTCCCTATGAAACGTCTCCCCCTACTATTCTGGTTTATATCCATTTTTCTTCTCATTCAGTGTGTTTGCCTCAGATATATCTGAGAGAACAATGCCAGCATCTTTGCTGATGTCACAAAAATGGCACCCTAGTGGGAGATGGCCGAAGAGTCTAACAAAAGGCTTGGAAAGGTTAAACAAATGGGTTTAAGTTTAAAACAGTTGAGATTCATTGCAAATAAATGCACTTGGCCAACAAAACTGGTGTGAATTATTAGCTGGGAAAAGTGGAACTAATGGCAACAGAGAGGGAAGAGGATCTGTGAATGTTGATCATTCCTGAACTGGATCACCAGGAGCAGCTTGAGAGGGCACTGGCAGCTGCTAACAGAATGCTGGTCTGCATCTTTATTGGGAAACATTCTAGAAGCAAAGAAGTAAGGTTTCCACTTTGCAGTTACACCTTGAGGAATACATTCACTGCTGGAGGGCATACAAGTAAAAGGACATCAGGCTGCTGGGAGGAATTCAAAAGTAACCTATTAGAAACATCCATAGGATGGAAAGGAAGAAATATATCCATGGGTAACAAGAATTAGAGTTTTTCTTACATTAAATCATAGAAAATGGGGGGGCATGATAATGGCATACAAGATAATGTTATAGAGAAGTGAAAGGGGTCAATCTGAGCAGGAAGGGAAAAGAGGAAGGAAGGGGTATGGTTAGCACACTGTAGGAACTGACCTTCTCCTGGATCTATGAACAAGCTATTTCACAGAGAATGTTGAGGATCCTTTGAATGTATCACCAGAATAGACATAAAAAGGAACTCACAGAGGCATTCAAGAGGGCATAAGACAAATGAAAAAGGGGTAAGAGAGTGGGTAGTGATGGAGGGAAGAAAGAATCTTGAGGCAATTAAAAAGGTAGACTGGACAGCCTTATGTAGTGCATACCATCCTGGTCACATTGTGCAGCCATCAGCAACTATTAGCACTCTGGATAGTACTCATTAAAGAAAATACACCTATCGGGTAACTTTCTATGTGATACAGGGTATAACTGTAGTGAGCTTACAGAAAAAGAACATTAGTTGCATGGTTAAAATTCATGTAACTGATAATTTTGCAAAGGGTGGTCTGAATACATATTTAATCACATTTTGTGATACCATTGTGTTGTTTAAAGAGCAGCTTTTGTCACTATTGCTAACAACATCTAAGCTTTTGTCTGTCTACCTTAAAAGTATTTGTCATTAACTACAAGTACATTTCTGATGTTTAAACGAGATTTGAGAAGGAAGAATGCATCACTTGAAGTCACTTCTTGCCCTGGCCATTGCTACATATAACCATTGTTTGCATTTAATTTACTGTCAACTTTTTTTCTCTATCATACATTTTTTCTTACGCTTTTTTTCATTTGCTGTCCACTCAGCTGTGGACAAACATGGTTCATTCCTTAAGAAAAAAAAAAGGAAAATTTAACTTAGGCTGCCTTATGTAGAGCAAATATGCCAGGCAATGGTGCATGTCCCTCAGCACCATGGATATTAATTATTGCTGAGAAAGCACCTGACAGATACCTAAATCTAAGAACCAGACCAAGAAATACCAGAATGAAAGAAGACAGTCCAAATGTTCCAAGCAGGTCCACACCAGTGGACCTGCTTGGAACATTTGGACTGTGTTCTTTCATTCTGGTAGATGTCTAAATCTGTGGCACAAGGTGTAAATGAAGTGAAATGAGTGAAATAAGGCACATGATGCATTGTTAGAATACTGTTCAAAGAAACCATTGCAATTATTCATAATATGTCATTCTTTTCATTTTAATTTGCATTTGCTGTCTGTTTAGCAACATGCAAACACTGCTCACTACCTAAGGAAAAAAGTGAAAAGTTTAGTTGTGGACAACTTATGTAGAGCAAATATACCTGGCAGCATTGCCCAACCAGCAGCGCTTTGGAGAGTTGTCAGTGAAGAAAGTAGAGCTGTCACATAACTTTCTCTGTGGCACAAAGTGCAGCTGAAGTAAACTGAGAAAGATAAGCCACATGACATGTTGTTCAAATCCTGTTTATAGATGACATTTCAAATTATTTGCAATCTGTAATTTAAAATATATATATATATTCTGCATTTGCTCTATGCTTCTCAGTGCGCAAGCATGGTTTACTAACTAAGGAAAAAGTGAACAATTTAGTTTAGGATGCCAGTGGTGTACTTTCCTGATCACTTTGGACAGTACTGAGTGGAAAAACGCCACCACTGGCCTATCTCCCTGTGTGGCACAAGGTGTAAGTGCAGTGAGTTCATAAAAAGCACATAGTTAGTTAAGGGTTCAAATCCAACTAAAGTATACTTTTACAAAGGGTGTAAATATCACATTTCTGACATTTTGATTAAGGCTGTAAAACTAAAGAAAAATGATACTGTTAAACATGTTTCTTGAAAGCAATGTATCAGCAATGTTTGCATAAGTAAACTTTCTATTTAGCATATATCATTAATGCCTCACATATGACCTCAAACTAATGTGTGTCTAATTTCGTAAATATTATGATGATTTTTAACTTGAACTTCAATTGCATATGTATAATGAGCACAAACATTTGTCATAATCAGCATGACTCATCACATATCCCAACTATGTGCTTAGGACAGTTACGTCTTGAGAAGCATGTATGTAACATTCCTCAACCTGTATTACTATATTTACAAAAGGAAATACTGACTTTTACATAGGAATGCATTTCCTGGACACATTTTGTTAGCTTGACTTTTGCAGACACTTGTGAAGGAGAGTATGGAGCTAAATTTAAAGCATCAAGTTGGAGTTTTGAGGAGCTCAGGATATTTGGGCACTCCTTGTGAAGTACTACAGTTATAGTGTGAAGTAGTAGTGTAGCAAGAGGACTATACAATGTTTCAATATATGGCTGAGACTTGGAATAGCTTAGCAAATGCTGTCTCCAGTGCAACTGGCATTCTATACACTGAGGAACAATGTCATCACCCTTGTAGTGACCTTAAGAAGTGCAAGCAGGCCCTCCTAAGCCAATGGGTAGCTGAATTTAGGACTGTAAACACCTCTCAGTTGTGCAAGTATAATGACCCATAACCTGTCTGTGATATGGCATCAGTGGTCTAACCAGCCAGTGCATTTGCTCATTATGCTTTCATGTATCTTTGTTTTGTACTGCACAGCTGCAGAGGAAATATCTGTAGACCATGGAGAGAATAACTCACCTCAGGGAGGCACAAGCTAATTATGACGCAGGTCCAAATTCAAACTAAAATTATTTTCAGTCCATCAGTCAACAGCATCTTGTATAGGCATACCTCAACCATGATATTAAGCATGCATTTCTTCCCCAATAACTTTTGCTGTTTGCATTAGGCAATGAGAACACCAGCTTAAGTGTGTCTGGGTTCAATACCCAGAAGCAGCAATCAGCTTTTATTACATGATAGTATTTCTAAAAGATTAATAGCAATAATGTGGCAAGAACGATTTAAATATGGTAATTATAATTATTACATTTGAATGCACATATCCTATCCATCATAAGAAAATAAAGACTGTTCTTTTTTATTTTCTAGAGGTGAGAGTTTTCTATTTTATGATAAATTCATACCTTAACATCTTATATGAATGTGGCAAAAGTGTTAAAATATAAAAAAACAAAACCATACGAACTAGAAATGAAAAAAAAAAATGGAGCCAAAGCTTGACTGCAAAAACTTTTACTGGTGCTTCCTGGTACCTCAGCCACTGCCTTCAAGGGAATAATAAAAGTGTTACAATACTAAACTATCACAATTGTTTATTTCCATAAAAAATGTACTGAATAAATGCATTAATGTGACATACCATGGATCTAATTATCTTTTTTGTCTCCCTCCACATCTCTTTTTATTTACAGTTTATGTTTTTTGTCTGTGTGTTTTATAATTTATTAACATTCTTCTGTTTGCATACCGTGTTGTGGAAAACAAAATGGCCAACAGCACAAAGAGGGGTAGACCAACAACTGCATCTCAGCCCACCATTCCTCCACAGGTGGCAGCGCAGAGACCCAGCACTTCAAGTTCACAACCTCTCAGTGTTGCCTCCACAACCCCTGCCCTACCTGCTCCATCTGCATCAGGTAGGTCTGCCCCAGCTACTAGTACAGTGGTACCCTCTGGGAGCAGTATCAGTAGATGTGGCAGTTTTGTCACCTGGCAGGAGCTGATAGGGCTGGTGGAGGATATAATGGAGAGGGGCCTTGGTGCATGTATTGGCAGGTTTGAAAAGGTCCAACATTGAATTGCAAAGATGATGCCACATCCAGCACTGACTGAGGAAGCTGCTACAAGAGACAGTGATGACAGTTCTGAGGGTCAGGACTTAATTCTCACTGTTTTCAAGCTGTACATGAGTGCAACTCTGATCCCCTACCCATCCCCAATCATGGTCTCTCCCAACCTTTTGTCTCCATTACCACTCCTTTCTGTCTTGTATGTCCTGTATGTCTGCATATGGTTTCTAACTTACCCTACCTATCTGAACCTCTCATTCCTAAACACCTTTCCCACCATTCCTCTATCTCCCCCTCAAAAATATAAACTGAGCACATGTTCTCTCCAAAAAAAAATCACAACCCATACATAGCTCTCCACTTTGCCTGTGAGTCATCTTGATGCACTTCTTTTGGTCCAATTGGCCATTCAACATTATTCTGTTGTTGTTACCCATCAGTGGTGTGGTGACTCTCCAAAGTCATGAAATTGCGTGTACAATTGTATATTTATGTTGTGAAGAAGTGGATAGCTATGGCGGTCTTCCATGACCTTCCTGCACATTCCTGTATTCTTTCCCCTGTGTCCTTCCTTTTTTGCCAACCCCATTTTCATCACTGTCCTCTCCACTCCTTTTTCACATGTTTAATCTAGTCAAAAATAGATTCACACACAACACACATGGCAGCATAAGTCCTTGGCATTTACTTGATCTCTCTGTTCACCCCTTCAGCTTCAATACATTGTCACTGTGCTTTATTTGTGTTATTTAAATGGTATTAAGCAATAATTCCTTTGTAGTGCAATGAGAAAATGCTCACATGTATATATAGCCTTTTAACATCTTTCAAGGGTTTAATCCATCCATTAGCTAAGTCTTACTAACTGTTTTTGCTACACCATTTTATGTGTACTGTTGGCTACATATTGTTAAGAGCCAACATTATCTTCCTTCTATCATAAGCTACTTTGCCCCTGCTTCCATCACACCCTGTTGATGTATCGTCTCCCAGCTGTATCATTATTCTTCTACCCCTGTATTTGTGCAATGTCTGGCGCTGAGCAAGAAATGCAACTAAGGCTAAATGGAAGTGCACAACTTATGGCAATATCTTGTGATTTTATTGCCTCCTGCCACTTTGCTCTGTCACACTTTGTGCTGCTGTGCATGGGGTGCACTATGTTTATTCAGTTTAATGCACTTTTTAACATGCTGAAATGTTGGATGTACAAATTGCAGTGGTCAGTAGGGTAACGAAGATGAATAAATACATTCACATTTGCTGAAATCTGCTGTTAAATGTTAACTATCAGAAGTATGGCTTCCTATGTGGTGTGCTTAGATAGCACTCAGGTATAAATGTTTTTCTTGCAATGCTCTAAAGGCTCGAATCCAGATGGATGAAAAAATGTTTCAGAATATTTTGTCCGACTCCTGTGACTTTAAATGTTGGCTACACCTTTCTTTAACACATCATTAATCTAATGTTATAGTAATGTGCCTACTCTGTATTGTAAAGCCTATGTATTGATGTTTGAGTAAAAGTCAGCACAGAGCAACATAGAATGTGAGATAATACAAGTGAGCGATCATTATGGTATGAAGTGGCAGGAAAGTTTGATTGATAATCCACTGGTTTACAACAGCAAATTTCTATTGCATCCCATAATTTGAAAGATGTCAGTGTCCCTCACAATAACACAATGTACATGAAAGACAGTAGTTAAATGTTAGTAGAGAAGTATAATAAAATACCAAACAGGACCCTCAAAGTGGCCACCCAGCAAAAAATATCAAAAAATGGAATAATCTCCGAAGTAAGGTCCAAACAGATACACCAATACAAAATAACAGTTTATTAAAATAACATAAAGATTAAGTGCTTTTGTCCATTTACTCCACTTTTTGATATTTTTGCTGGGTGGTCACTTCAAGAGTCCTGTTTGTTATTTTACAAGTTTTGGAATTTTGGGCTCTAGTCTTGCACTTTGTGTGGTTGTTAGTAGAGAAGTATGTAACTATATGAAACCATCATACTGATGTTATATTGTCCTGTACATAAGTATGCATCTGTTGCACAACTTGTGATGTACAGTACAATCTGTTCCAAACAGTATATTTATAAGAAGTACAAATGTGCTACTTCACATTTTTCAAGTCTACTTTCTCCTGTGGTGCTTGCAAATAACATTATGCTCTCTACATCATAGACCCATATAGGTAGGAAGGTCAGTGCTCCTCAAGGGAAAGTTGTATGTGTAACACTTGGTGCTGTATCCACTTCCCCCTCAGGGGAATGTGTTTAAATTTGCACACAGCTCCCGTTTCCAGTGTTTTACAGACATATCCTTCCTATAACACAATGATGAGGTTATCTTGAACAAAAATGCACTCTCTACCTTTAAGAGTCAGACTTCTTCTGTGGTGTTTGTGATTAATAACGTGTTTTCTAGATTGTGTAACTAGATACATAAGAGGCTCAATGGACAACAGGGTTAAGGTGTGTATGTGTGTGTGTGTGTGTGTGTGTGTGTGTGTGTGTGTGTGTGTGTGTGTGTGTGTGTGTGTATGTGTGTGTGTGTAGAACTTCGTAGGTTCATAGGTTCATAGGTAGGTACTAGGCTATTGGCCCTCGGGCCTATACAAGCCCAGCCAAAAAGGTACCCTGGCTTTTGCCACCCAAGAAAATTATTTTCCAGTGCCACTGTTGAGCAGAGCTGCAGATGTGTAAAATGAAATGTATTCTCCTCATGGGAAGTAGATACAGCAACAATTTTTTTCCTCATGGGAAGTAGATACAGCTGCAAACTTGGTGCCACTGGGGTCAGTGCTGGGCTCCCTACTGTTTGGTTTAGACTTCTCAGAAGTTCACGTCAAAACTAAAGAGTTGTGGCTGACCAAGTTTGCAGCTGTATCTACTTCCCATGAGGAGAAACGTTTGGTGCTGTATCTACTTCCCATGAGGATAATACATTTCATTTTGCACACAGCTCTCATATCCCACTTTTTACAGGAAAATCCTCTCTGAAGCAGACTGATGAGGTCATCCTAATAAAAGTGAACTCACTCCTCTTAAGAGTCAGACATGTCCTGTGGCACTTGCAACTAATACTGTACACTCTACATTGTGTAACTAAATAGGTAGGAGATTTGAGGTTCAATATGAGTAAATTGTGCGTGTGTGTGAGGGGAGGTGGTGTTTAGAGTTAGGTGAGCATGTCCTCCAACATAGCTATGCTCAATCAACTTCTACTCTGGAGAAACATTTTAAGCTGCTAGATGACTCCCCATCCCTTTATCTCACCTTTCCCAACCACAACTTCTTTGTAACACAAGAGTGCAGCTAGTCATACTCTTTGTACTCAACTGAGCACAATTTTGTGATACATTACATAGAGAAACCATGGTTTTCCAGGCCAGACCATGTCCACAACTGTCTAAATTAATGCCTGCAATAACAGTTTCTTAGATTGAAACAATATCTACTTAATGGTTTTAGAAGGAAAGTAAAGCAAACATTTGCTAGGTGGAGTGGGTGGGACTTTTCAATCTTTTAAATAACTGGTGGGTTGCGAGGTAGCAATAACAGCACACAATTATGAAATTATATTTTCTGGCTAGACCCCCTGGTGCAATGCACGATCATTCTTTCTAAACTGAACTGTCACACTTTAAATGTCAGACTTCTCCTGTGGTGCTTTCATTTCTTGCATTCTTCTCTATAATGTGTAGATAGGTATGAAGTTCCAATACAGCAGTGCTTAACTTCTACAAGTGTGTGTGTGTGTGTGTGTGTGTGTGTGTGTGTGTGTTTGTGTGTGACTGTAAATGAGCTCAGGACTGGTTTACACACATTTGCATTGGCAACTTTTACAACCACAGATGGCTGTAAAAGTCATTTTACCAGACATATCACCTTGGCAGTACATTGCTGATGTCATCCCTTCATAGATGCTCTATGCCTCACTTTTGCTCATTATTCTCCTGTGGCAGTGGCTGTTGATCATGTGCTGTATAGATTGTGTAACTAGATAAGTAGGGTGGTTGAGCCTATCACTGTTAAATACTGTGGCTTTGATTACTGTCATATACCCTTGGTCACCTCACAATCACCTTTATATACACTTCCACTTATGAGATAGAGTTGGCATTGCACAGACTTACACTAGCAAATCCTAGCATCCCCAGAGAAAATAACCTTTTGGCCACACAATGATTACATAATGCTACCATAACTGCAGTGTCTCATAGTTGGAGTGTGAATTCTCCACTGTTGTGTGACTTTGATACTGTGCTTTTATATTGTGTAAGTACATATGTAGGATGTTTGAGGCCAGCTGTGTGTGTTTCACCCTCATACTGTGTATACTACTCTTCAAATACATATATAATGTGTAGCTGTATAGTGTTATTGTGTACTTGGACCACTTTTTAGCATAAACACACAGCTAATAAACAGTGGTGATGTCATCCATTTAACTATGCACTATCCCAGTTGTACTCAACTTGTCATGTGGTGCTTGAGATTCAGGCACTGATCTGTAGCTTGGGATCTTAGGTAGTTAGTTCATATCCAGTTGTTACCACCCAGACTATTTTGTGTCAGTCTTATTGTGACTGTACATGTTGCTAACACTGTTGTAAAACACATCTGCTGTGTGCATATATAGATGTTGATTATTCTTAAAAAACCTACAATAATTTCTCACATAGCAATATTTTTATTCAGGGTAATGGTGAAGTGATTATATTTTCATTACATAACACGTAGTAAGACGTAGTAAGCATTATCCTCTGGTACAATAGAATGAGATGACATGCTGTATGTTTTTGCCTTAGTACAGCAGTTTTATAGGCACATATATGCCTTGCAGCAATAACATGATGTAATGCCTTCACATACCAACATATTTCACAGTTACAGTGACAATTCTATTGTGGCACATTCCATCTTCTACAATATCACATATTTTCTGTCGTCAAATGCTCAGGTGTTAAACATCCACATTCAGTGACTGTTAGCATTGTTTGGCCTTATAGTGTAATGCATGAATGGCATCCACCACTGTTATAATGTGTACAGTGGGGGAGGTCTTCACAATTCTTTTTATCTCAGAGATTGTTTACAACACATACATTTGATGTAATAAGTTAGCATCACTGGAGTGTCAGAGTTGTGTTAAGACTTTCACTGTGGCTCTTGTGGTTCACCCACATGTCATTAGATGGAAGAGTCACATAACTTGCCATTCAATTCCTGAAAGGGAAACATTATATGAATGTACTGATGTTACATAAACACCATTGTAACTAGCTATTGTTATCCATCTTTATGTTGGACAATGTTATATCCTCACAGGTTGTGATTGCGTGGCCGTGAAATGTTTACTCAGGTCATGTTGTGCTGTGAGTGCTCCTGTGGCATGTGCATCGAGTACTGGATTCTATAGCATACATATACAGATAGATAACCATTCAGTTCTGAGACAGTGTGTGTGCTACACAATGGAAACGGCTTCTTGAGGAAAGAAGCTTTGATATTGTACTATTCACTGTTTTGTGGACAGTAGCATATATAGCTCATTTCCACTATTCTGACTAAATCAGATTGTTCATATTATATTCAGAACTCTTTTCTAAATGCACACATTGATTTATATTATTTGAGGCAGCCTCCAATGATATCTGATGTGACATATGCAGTCAATGTAGAGGTCTGGAGAGAGCCTAGTATCATAGGCAGGGGGTATGAATCTGGTAACATCTGTCTGTCAGACAGCAGTGTATTACACACAGACAATAGTTACATCACAGTCAAGGAACCATCTTTTTCAAGCTACTGTCCTACAAGGTAGGGCATCATACCTCTTATGATAAGAAAGTGCTGTAAACTCTTCATGGGTGTTTTTCATGACTTAACTGATATTTCTGTGGTATCAATGATTGCTGTGCAACTCTCTAATATCTGTCCTGGAATGTGCTCAAAAATAAAATGATACAAATGTTTATTATGCCATTTACTGCTCACAGGCATTACCTGTTCCAAAAATAATTATGCTCTGTATTGCATGTCTTCATCCAGATATTTCTTTATTACTGAAATTGTTTTCATCACACTATACAGCTTAGTGATGGATGAAGGCTTTTATAAAAGTTTCCTACTGTATGGCATGCTGCCTGACCATCAGAAACTGATTACTCTTATGTTATGACATTTTCTTATGTGTTGGTGCTGTTGAATTGCTGATATGTTACTCTTTCCTGTAATTTCATGTCAGCATGCCCAGTATAGCAATGTCTGAGATGTTTGCAGATTAGCAATGGAAAACCTGAAATCATGAAATGTCATCCAATCTGTATTGTCATTTGTCACTTAAATATGTTGTTATTATATTACTATTTAGCATTTACATGACTATACAACATTTGATTGTCTATTGCATGTTTATATGTGATAAACCCTTTTTCTATGTGTACCACAGTGACATTTCTTGGCAAAAACATCACATGACATTACAGCTATAATATCCATTTGTTCTTGTGTATACATACTGAGGTGGAAAATACGCAGTGGATTAAGCTGCTGTGGTGGACTTCAACAAATTCTACAATAAACACAAAAAGTTGCTGTCCAAGAAAACAAAGACAAGGATCCAACAATGGAAAACCACCCTCCTCAGTCTTAGGCTAATAAGACAACTTGCCAAATCCTATTGAGAAAAACCTAGCAAGTACTTCCAAGGATAACCATAAGGCCTTTTACAGCTATGCAAGTAACCTGAAGGGTAGGACCCAAGCATGTACAGAACTGGTGGCCAATGGTATCACACACTGACCTCACAGAGATAGCAAACCTGCTAGCTGATAGGTTTGGTGAAGCTGTCACTCCCTTATCCCCTCCTAACTTACAACAAACCCTCCCGCAACCCCCCCTTACATATCTGAAAAGCAGGTCCTCGAAACTCTGCTCAAGGCAAAGAACACAGCCTCTGTTGGACCAGATAACATCCCAAGCTGTCTTCTAAACAGGCTAAAACATGAACTAGCATCACCACTAAATACCCTTTTCAATTATAGCCTAACCGCAGGCTTTGTTCCTGCAGAATGGAGAATAACTACAGTTATTCCGCTCCGCAAAGATGGCCTAGCAACAGACCTGGGGAATTACAGAACCATAAGCCTGACCAACCTCAACTGTAAGGCCAGGGAACGTATCATTATCGGCCTCATAAATAAAGACATAGGTGACCTCCAAACCCTGGATCCTACCCAATTCGGCTTTGTGAAAGGCAGATCATGGCTGTTAAATCTGGTGGATTTCTTTGAAAGTGTGACATTGATGAGAGCAAATGTGTGCACACAGCATACCTTGACTTGGCAAAGGCTTTCAACACAATCCCACATTCAGGCATTACTGATAAACTTAGCAAACTGAATGCAAACTCCTTCATTGTAAGACGGGTTGCCAACTGGCTCACAAACCGGACACACACTATCAAAGTGGGTGACTCCACATCATCCAGCAGACCTGTTACCAGTGGGGTGCCACTGGGGTCAGTGCTGGGCCCCCCACTGTTTGGTTTAGACTTCTCAGAAGTTCACGTCAAAACTAAAGGGTTGTGGCTGACCAATTTTGCAAATGACTACAAACTAGGTGCAATCATTGTGTCGCTCTCCTACTTTGGATACAATAGACGAGTCTTCAGGGGTTCTGTTCAAGCAGCTTTATTTTATACAAACACATCATGATAGAAGGTTACTGACTTTAACTTAAGTAACTTGTATACATGGCACTAGGAATGGCACGTGCTTAACATTTATACGTGCACGCGCAGTCTTTGACATGCTTCTTAAAGATACAGCACATAGCACATGCTCACTGATCTACATCCTCCCTCTTGAGAAAACCAAACATGCAATTTTATGAATTTTTTGGCATCCAGATATCACAGACAATTTTCGGTCATGCATTTATCAAGATATGATACATATATACACAGTTAAGTCCATGTTGCTACATATTTCACACTGGACTTCGATACTCGTCCATAACGTGTGACATAAAACTGGGAATTAGGCTTAACTATTAGAGCTGTCTCTGAGAAATGTTCAATCTTTGATTTACTTGGAACATCTTCAGGAATGGAGTCAGAGATAGGAGCACACTCTGGTATGGAAACAACATTTGGTTCACTCTGAGATTTAGAGTCTAAATTGCTATAACAATGTTGTGATGATTCTGGTACAGGTAACAGATGTTTATGGTTTCACCTGTACTGCATACCTTCCGAGTCTATAAGGTAGGATCTCAGTTCAAGACATTTGCCAATAACTTGACCTATGTGGTCGAAACCTTTTTCGGTTTGAAGTCTGACCATTTCTCCTTCCCTTAATGGGGGAAAGAAGTTTGCTCGACTTATCGTACAATGACTTTTGGATTGAATGCTTCTTAAATAATTGAGCCTTCATGGTCTTATTATTCTTGGATTTAGGTTTAGTTTATTGGTAGTAATAGGTAGCATAGCTCTTGTTTGCCTGGAAAGTAGTTGTTGAGCAGGAGATCCAAGAACATCATCACATGGTACGTTCAGAAGGTTAAGCAGATTTAAAAAAAAATCTGAATTGTCACGTCTTGACCTTTTAAGTAGTTGTTTCACACTCTGCATAGCACGCTCTGCTAGGCCATTTGACTGATAATACTCAGGACTGCTGGTAATGTGTAGAAAGTCCCATTCTCTTGCAAATTTCTGAAACAGCTGGCTAGTAAATTGAGTACCATTGTCAGAAATAACTTTGTGTGGATGGCCATGAACTAAGAAATGACATTTCAGCTTAGTAATAACAGTAGCAAATGTGAGATTAGGTAGCAGATCAATCTCAAACCAATTTGAATAAAAGTCTACCAATACCAAGTAGTGTTCATTGTTCCACTTGAAGATATCAGTAGCTACGGTCGACCAAGGTAGTTCAGGAACTAGATGTAGCTGAAGCGGTTCTTTTTTTGTAAGTGTAGTCTAGTACTATTGCATACTACACAAGAAGAAAGTACTTTATCAATGTCTTTTAGTAATGGAGGCCAAAATATTAATTCTTTCACTTGCATCTTAGTGAATGTGGAACCTGGGTGACCACGACGCAAAATCAGGTACTAATGTTATAAGGAAGCAGGAACAACAATTTTAGGACCTTTGAAAATAATGGCATCTTCCATCAACATTTCATCCCTGTAGGGAAAATAAGTTTGCACTTCTGGTGGTGCACTAGACTGCTTTGACAGCCATCCAGCATTAAGGTAGTGATTGAGCTTTTGCAAAATTGGATCAGTGTTTGTGTGATCTCTCAACTCATCAAGTCTAGTGGTAGAAAAATGATGCACTGCCTTCACATGAAAGTCAAAATTCTCTGCGGCAAGTTGTTCTGTTGTATTCCTGGGTGATCTGGATAAGGTATCACCCAGATAGAATAGTTTGCCTTTTGTATAGACCATTTTGGAGTTGCACCTTTGCAATTTGAGCATCATTCTTTGTAATCTTGCTGGAGCTGAATGCATAGGCTTCTTTAGAATAGTAACTAGGGGTTGGCGATCAGTTTCAGTCTGAATAGTTCGGCCATAAATATAATCATGAAACTTGGGAAGTTTGCCCAACCTGTCATCGAAAACATCAGCATATTCTGAGAAAATGGCTTCAGAAAAATTAGAACTGGGAGATGCACTTATGTGATGAACTTCTTTGATAAAAGAAAGCAGATTCTTTCTCAAACTGTCTTTGAGACCCAATAAAGATTGTACTGCTCTTCAGACTACATAGAATAACACACTTTAACAGTTCTTAGCCAAATAACATGAAAGCATCACTGAGCCTTCAGTTTGAATCTCTTCACCTCCATAAGCAACACGTTTTGCACTACTGGCCACATTGAGTTGCTCATTAGTTCTCACTCTAGCAAATATGTCTGCTGATATAACATTATACTTTGAATCAGTCTACTTTAAGGTTTGTGGATTTACTATTGATCCGGACAGTACAGAGCAGTACAGAACACTTTGCTTTTTGCTTATAAATTCACTGCATCATCTCTTTCACCAATTACTGATACACCATCCACATAGAAAGTTGGCTGCTGCATCTCCACTTGATCAACCTGCTTTTTCGTGTGACCTTTCTTTACAACTGCTTGAGGTTTATCTGATTTGCAAACCTTTTGGAAATGGTTCCATTTTTTACACTTGTGACTTTGCTGACTGAATGCTAAGCATTTCTTTCTTTTTGACTCATGATTTGCACCTTAATTGCAACAGTTAACAATAAAGCTGGACTTGGGTTTTGGTGATTCATACTTGTACTGTACTGAGCATGCTCCTTTAACTGAACTAGTCTTAGAACGTGTGGAAAACTACATAGTTTCCTTGATGAGCCAGCAGGGGTTGTGGCTGCCTTGTGCTTAGTAGGTCTGTTTCTGTTTGCCATATGCTGCATGCTGTCTACATTTGCTCTGGAGCCTGTGGAAACCATGCTGTTATCACTTGCAAGCATACTTGTATGTTTTTCTGTCACTTCATGGATTTGGCAAATCTCTGTGGCTTTACTCAACATTAAATCACTATCACAAAGCAAGTTCTGTTTCAAAGCAGCACTATTAATACCACACACACGCCTGTCCTTTATTAACTCATCATTAAGTCACCAAACCAACACGTTTTAGCCTTGTTTCTCAGAAAAGTTATATAAGCTGCAAAAGTTTCCCCTGGTTTCTGATCTCTCATGTAAAGCAAATGCCTCTCTAGTGTAATATTTGTCTGGGAGTTACACATTTCGCTGAACTTGCGTTTCAAACACATGGGGTCTTCCCTTGACTCAGTCTGTACAACAATAAAACAGTTTTCACCTTCTCTTTCATATACTGATGGTGCATACACAAATGAACACTCTCTTTCTATGGTATGAATACCTTGGTCCATGCATCTCTATTTGAATAAGCTGCGTGTATACAAATATCGTAGTCTTGCTCAAATATTCTCCAATTCTCTGCAACATTCTGATCAAGCACAAGAGGTAAGGGCTTTCAAAATCCCTCTGCCATATTAACACATACCAGTGAAGGGTTTTGCAAATAAGCATGAACATATACACATACACATATGCCAGAAATTTGTGGCAGTACTTGTAACTTTGCTCAATAGCACAATGAGCCTCTGTATAGCTGAACTTTCTGAAATAAGTCTCTTGGGCACTGTAATACTCTTAAATTACTGTATTGCATGAAATCATCTCTTATCAGTATAAGAAACATATCCAGTAACTGCACAATGGGAATGAACTGGGCAGGAGAAGCTCAGAGTCAATAACATTTCAAAGTAATGGCACTCTGTGAATAAACTGTACACAACAAACTGAAACTTCCCAAAAATGGCAATACCTTTCTAGGCAATTCTCTACAGTGCAAGGAACACTCTGTAATGGCAGAACTTTGTGAATAGACACACCCAGCACAAGAAACTTTTTGAAATGGCTACTTTGACTGCACTTCATGAAATAATTGTACTTTGCACACAAATAACTCTGAAATACATGCACAGTAATAACCACAGACTGTAAGCACTTTTACACACTTTGAGATACTTCGAATAATTTTAGTTATGCCCTTGATACAACACGAAGCCGTAGTTATGCCAAAACACAGCACTTTGTAAAAAAAATGCAGTCAACTTGCTTAGTTTACTCTTAATGTTCCCCTTTTTGCCCTTATTATATTTGTTTTGCTAATTTTATCTCTTTTCATGCCCATTGTACTTTTCTTGTGCTCGTTTTACTATTAAACATGCCCATTTTGCCTTAAGCATACTCATTTTGCTTTTAAACATGCTTTGTTTTACTTTTCTGTTAAACATTTCCTTTAATTAATAAACCTTTTATGCCTCCTGCTTTTTAATAATGCATTTTGTGCCCTTGTAATGCCCTGTTTTGTCCATTTTATGAAATAAGTAGTTTGTGCATATTCTCATTACTTTTGTTTCTTTTCTGGCTCTTTTTCATGCTCGTTTCTCTTAGTTTACCTTCACCGTCATCTCTGTACCTCATGGCTCCAAACCTTATTCTCTACAATCCTAGTTCTGACACTATGTCACTCTCTTACTTTGGACACAATAGAAGAGTCTTCGTGGATTCTGTTCAAGCAGCTTTATTTTATACAAACACATCACGATAGAAGTTTACTGACTTTAACCTAAGTAACTTATATACAAACTAACTGCCGTATTATACAACGACCCCTCATTAATATTCAAAAAACGTTCACGCTGATTGGTCAGTGTGCACGTTGTAAATCAGAGTTATAGTATTGGAAAAAGATCCGGTCGCCCGGACTTTTTCCATTACAATAACTCTTTTTTTTTTTTTTTTTTACAGCAACGGAGAATACAAGATCTCCATTGCTTCACACTGTCTCGCTATGTTAAACTCGTTTAACATAGCGAGACAGCATTAAAAAAAGCAATGGACATTCTCCGTTGCTTTTTTTAATGCTGTCTCACTATGTTAAATGAGTTTAACATAGCGAGACAGTTTGTAAAAAGCAATGGAGATCTTGCTTTCTCTGTTGCTTTTTACAAACTGTTTCGCTATGTTAAATGGGTTTAACATAGCGAGACAGCTTTAAAAAAAGCAACGGCTCCATTGCTTTTTTTAAAGCTGTCTCGCTATGTTAAACCCATTTAACATAGCAAAACAGTTTGTTAAAAGCAATTGAGATCTTGCTTTCGCCATTGCTTTTGCCCACAGCTCTGATGTGCTGCATAGGCATACTACGCATGCGCAGTACATCAGAACTGCCGCAGAATACCAGACAGCTGTGGAAGGGCAGCAAGGAGGCATTATACAATGCCATTATTTAAGAAAATTAATTATTTTTTTCTTAAATAATGTCATTGTATAATAGCAATAACCCACTTCTGGGTGTGGGTAATGCTGGATTTACCCATGGTTGGCTTTGTTTGGTCACTCGGGCTTTGCCCTCTTGACCAAACCACGCCAACCGTGGGTAAATCCAGCATTACCCAAACCCAGGTGTGGGTTATTGCTATAATCATACATGCTTACTCTCTGGCTGCACTCTCAAAATGGCACTAGGAATGGCATGTGCTTAACATTTATACATGCACGCTCAGTCTTTGATGTACTTCTTAAAGATACAGCACATAGCATGTGCTCTCTGATCTACATATTGAATCCCCAAATGATGTCAGTATATTCCAAGAGGGTCTCACACAGACCGGTGACTGGTGTATTAGTCATGGCCTTAAACTGAATGCATAGAAATGCATCATCATTCCCTTCGACACAAACAATGTCATTTCACACTATCAGATCAATAACAATACTCTAAGTACCTATGGAGTGGTAAGGGACCTTAGATCACAGGTTGACTGCAACCTTAACTTCAGTCACCACGTGTCTACTGTTGTAATAAAAGCTTTCCACGTAGCTCACTTGATTAGTAAAAGCATTGCCTCAAGAGCAAAAGAGGTTATCACCCCCTATACTCAGAACTTATCCGGCCCATAATTAAGTATAACTCCCTATTTGATATGTACCATGCTAAGCAACTGGAGAGACCTCAGAGGTTTCTAAAAAAGAAGAGCAAGGGCTTCCAGCATGTGCCTTACACAGACCGACTAAAATCCCTGTCACTATATTCCATATCATATAGACTTCTTAGGGGAGCTTTATGACAGGCCTACAGAGCAACCCAAGACCCAAACCTAATGAACATACTGCATATCCATTAATCAAATGGGTCTGGGGTTACCCATTCCAGGGAATTAAATATGCCCTGTGACTTAAGTAGGACATGCTGGAGGGATAGATTTATCTTATTAATGTCACCCCCTCTAAGGGCTAGTAAACTAAATACTGAAGATAGTAATTTTATAGTTCAGGTTAAGGAAATGATACAAGAATTTGAGGGGAATGGCTACCCCACACAAGTTAAAATGATACATATGAAGATGTATTGAGAGGTAGAATGGATAGATATAAGCCAATTTTTAGTAGAGAAATGGAACAACAACCTCAGCTGTTAGATAAAAAAGAAAATATCATGAGATATATCACTACATTTAATCTGAATACGAAATATCTACGTCATATAATAGAGAAAAATTGGCTTATTTTAATGGCTATGCCGGAGATTAAAGTCATAGTAGGAGAGAAACCGCAGTTTGCATATAGGAATTCTGAAACGTTAAAGCAAAAGTTATGTTATAAGGATTTCAAAGAAAGAAAAGAAATATCCCAACGAAAAATGGGAATGAAGAAATGTTTTAATTGTAGTTGTTGTAGTGATATATATGACAATGCAGATATATTTGAACATCCAACAACTAAAGAAATCTTCACTTTCAGGACTCCCATAAACTGTAACACTACCCAAGTGGTATACCTTGTTACATGTACACTATGTACATCATTTTATGTGGATAAGACCACCAGAAAATTAAGAGAACGGATAGTAGAGCATAAATCTGAGATAAGAAGGAAAGTGTTGACAAATGCATTAAGTAAACATATTTTTGATAACAATAGTACACATACATTTAAATGTAGGGACAGATTTATCTCCCAGCAACTGCCATGTCTTTGGAACAGGCTACCAATTCATGTGAAACAGAACACATCTATGACATTGTTCAACAGGAACCTGGATGAGTGGATGGGGCATCGTAAATTATTACCAGGGATAGTGCCCACAACTGTCCTGGACATGGGCAGTCATCACTAAATGCAGTCTTGGATATTGACTAGTTGACTAGTTTATTGGCTGTTTGGGCAGTTTTTCCATCTCTTTCAACTTTCTGGTTTAAAAGCCCATATTTGCGCTTGTTTCCTGCCTTTCCTGTAACTAGTCTAGTCCAGTTACAGATTTACTATATCCAGAACTGTTTGTGAGCTTTTGAGGCCCCCAAGCCTCTCTGTGTTGGAGGGGAGACTTCTAAGCTTATCAGTGGGAGTGGTAAGCACTAGGTAGCCTATCTACCACAAGAAGAGTGGTTTCTGGCCGAGAAATTGTAGTTTATTGATCTTTTGGGCAGTTTTTTCACATTTCTTTTAACTTTCTGGTTTAAAAGCCCGCATTTACGCTTTTCCTGCCTTTCCTGTAACTAGTTTAGTCCAGCTACAGAGTTGCTGTATCCAGGACTGTATGTAAGCTTCTGAGCCCCCCCCCAAGTCTTCCTATGTTGGAGGGAAGCTTTCTAGCTTATCAGTGGGAGTGGTAAGCATTAGGCAACCTATCTACCACACGAGGGGTGGCTTCTGGCACAGAAATTGTTCTTTATTGGCCGTTTGGGCAGTTTTCCCATCTATTTCAACATTCTGGTTAAAAAGCCCACATTTGCACTTGTTTCCTGCCTTTCCTGTAACTAGTCTAGTCCAGCTACAGATTTGCTGTATCCAGGATTGGTTGTAAGCTTCTGAGCGGTGCCAAAGTCCGCCCTTCAATTTTTCCCTTAGATCTGCTAGTTCTCTCCTGTCCTGCACTTTTACTAGCTTATTAGTCTAGCACTTTTCCAGACTTCTTGTAGCAATTATTGTAGCACAAAAAAGTGCTACCAGCACTAAACGTTCTACAAGGAAACAGCTTCAGTACTTATTATTAATGCCCACCCCTCCAGGCATGTCTAAAGGTCAGTTCCCTGTGCTTTCTCCTATTAACCTGGTGAACTTGGGCATCCTGAGGCAATGTAGCAACTGCCTCATGTACACCAACAACTCTCTCCTCTTACCTCCCAACACTCAGCCTTGCGAGAGATGCATTTATATATCCAAATTGGAAACCACACACTCTGCAGCCAAGACCGGAATAGCTGGTCAAGAGGAGAAGGTCAACACTTGCACCAAACCACATGGAACACATAGCCCTCCAATGCACATACCAGCACTTCTTTCACATAAAAAAACAAACCACACACCCACCTTCATGGAGGCTCTCAATACAAATCTACCCAAACAGCAGAGACCTCCAAGCAGAAACACACTTGACCACCACAACACAACACTAATCACAAGACACATAACTCTCCTAAACAGTGTGCCTCTCAACCAAAGCCCCCAAGGCAAAACAGCATGCCCAGCACACTAGTCATAGGTGACTTGATAGTGAGGCACACTGATGTCCCACTCACTAGGTTGAATAAGGAGAAAGTAACAGTCAACTGTCTGTCAGGTGCCAGGATCTGCCACATAATGCACGCACTCAGGTCCCTCAACAACAGGTACAAATATCACTCTGTCATTGTACATATGGGTGTGAATGACCTGAGACATACCTCCCTGGACTACATGAAAAGAGACATGGAGGATTTTGTAGCCCAGGTGCGTATGATCCTAGCCCTGAGCAGCATCCTACCATCACACAGAATCATACCACAGTACAAGCAGAAAATGACTGATTTCAACAATTGGCTAAGTTTCTGGTGTCATTCTAAGGGGATCCAGTATCTGTCTGCCTGGGATGACATGATTGACAGACCTTGATGCTTTGCCAGAGATGGCCTGCATCTGTCAACCCTGGGCTTCCGGATACTGGCCAAGGCTCTTGCCATCCCTACAGTACCTTTTTAGGTGGTGTTCCAAAGACCAAATTACCACCATAACAGCTACAAACAAATGCAATCTGAGGGTCATGCTGCTCAATGCTAGAAGTCTAAAGCTCAAAATGCACTCACTTGAAGCGCTCCTTAAAATGGAGAACATTGACATTTGTTCTGTAAAAGAGACCTGGTTCAAGGCAACAGAAAGCACCCCTGCACTACCAGGCTATAACTTATTCCACACCTTTCGGCCCCAGAACTTGGATCAAAGCTCCAAAGGTAGTGGTGTTTCCATATTCATAAAGGATGCGCACACCTCCAGACTGGTAGCTAAACATAACGCATCAGAGATACTTCAGGTGCAGCTAACACTGGTTAAGACAGTGATTCAGGTTGTAGTCTGCTATAGGTACCCAACCATGTACCAAGACTCACAATCCATGTTCCTAAGCACCCTGGAGAATATTAGGGTCCAACCTAACACTCTCATACTGGGTGTCTTCAACTACCCCTCCATTAACTGGGAAAACTACTCATGTACCAATACACTTGCCTAACGTTTCCTGGAATTCATTAATTCCAATGCTCTGGACTAGTGCGTTTTTACAAGGTAGCAACATCCTTGACCTGGTCATTACTAACATGGGGGACTGTTGCTCTACACCGATAGTCACCTCCTCCCTGGTTAGATTTGACCACAAACTAATCTCCCTGGAAATCCACCCCCCCCCTCCGCAAAGGTAATCACCATGAAAAACTTCTCCAAATATAACTTTGGGCTCCTAAAAACAGAGGTGGCTAACTTCACGCACCCATGAAAATGGAGAATAGTTGCATGACCACCAAATCATACACCAATGCACTGTACGAACACATACACAAATGCATGGATCTCACCATACCCAATAGAACCAAAACTCTCTCCTCCAAAAAAAGGAAGCCAATCTGGTGGTCCCCTCTCATAAACAAACTCTACAACAGAAGGAAGAAACTGATGTGGAATAAGGTGAAGTCCCAAGAATGGAAAAACTCCCTTATCAGCCTCAACAAAAAGTTGAGATCCCTCATCAAATCCTCTAAGGCTAGCTATGAAACCAGAATTGCAGCAGATAGTAAAGACAACCACAAGGCCTTCTATAGGTATGTAAAGAATCTGTATGGCAATACCCAGATTTGCTCTGAGCTACTGCACAATGGTACCTCCTATACCGGGCCAAAAGATATTGCCAATATACTGGCCGACAGATTCAGTGCCAACTTTACCCCTCCCCCCCAAGTACCAATCGCAATACCAGTAGATTGCCAGGCACCCAGTATTACTGCTGCAAAGGTTGAAACAGCACTGTCCAAGGCCAAGAGAACAGCTTTTATGGGACCTGACAATATCCCTGGCTGTGTTCTACATGAACTGCAGAATGAACTGGCACCTCACCTGTGTGCCCTGTTCAATCACAGTCTCACCTTAGGATTTGTCCCTACCGAATGGCACACTGTTACAATCATCCCTCTCCACAAAGAAGGAGTGACTACAGACCCTGGGAACTATTGCCCCATTAGCCTGACGAGTCTGATATGCAAAGCTATGGAACACATCATCATGGACCTAATAAACAAGGATATAGGGAATCTCCAAACACTGGATCCCACACAGTTTGGTTTTGTGAAGGGTAGATCATGCCTGCTCAACTTGGTCGACTTCTTTGAGTCAGTCACCAGAGCTGTGGAAGAAGACAAGGTGGTTCATACAGCCTACCTTGATCTGGTCAAGGCCTTTGATACTATTCCCCACTCAGGAATCATAGAAATACTCACTAAGCTAGGCATCAACCCCTATATCACTAGGTGGGTTGCAAACTGGCTCACAGATAGAACCCACAGTGTAAAATTAACTGACTCCAACTCAGACTGCCGACCAGTCACAAGTGTAGTCCCACAGGGATTGGTCCTGGGTCCTCTGCTGTTTGGCATCTACTTCTCTGAAGTCCAGGCCGACAAGAAGGGACTCTGGCTGACAAAGTTTGCAGACGATTGCAAGTTGGGAGCTATTATTAACTCCCCAAGTGATGTTGACATCCTACAGAAAGGCCTCACTGAAACCAACGACTGGTGTCAGAACCATGGCCTTAAGCTCAATGCCAGAAAATATGTCATCACCCCTTTTGGGAAAAACCCAGCTCCCATGAATTACCACATCGATGGTAGTCCACTGAACACAGAAGGAATTATAAGAGATCTGGGAAAACAGGTTGTCAGCAACCTCTCTTTTGACCACCACATTGCCACTATGGTCAGAAAGTCCTTCTATGTGGCACATCTCATTACTAAGAGTTTTGCATCCAGGAAGAAAGCGGTCATTGTCTCCCTCATTAGGCCAATTATCAAGTACAATGCCCCATTTGGCAAGTACCTCACTAGACATCTGCAACAACTGGAAAGGCCACAAACGCACCTCACAAAGAGGATCCTATGCCTTAAACATTTGTCCTATATGGACAGACTAAAAAAATTCCAACTATTCTCTGTCTCATATCACCTACTTAGAGGTGATCTCTGCTTGATTTACAAAGCCATGTCTGACCCAGCTCTGTTAGAAATGCTACATCTAAAGAAATCCCAATCCCTCCGCACCACACCCTCCAGAGACCTCAACCTCGTTACCACAATCAACAGAATGTGTTGGAGGGACAGGTTCATAACCTAGAGACTGCCCATGCTATGGAATATACTTCCCATACATGTCAAACAGAGCACCTCACTGGCCCTCTTCAAGAAAAATCTTGATGAGTGGATAGGAAATAGAAAATTCACCCCGGGGATCATTCCAGTGGCTTTACTCGACAGAGGCACTGGGAACTAAGGTTGGGTGGCACGATGCCAGGGTAATCCTATGGGCTAGGCTTGTAAAGGCTCCAGGGCCATTAGCCTAGTACACACCTATAAACCTATGAACTTCTATGGTATTACACTGGATTGAAATGGCTAGGCTTAAAATGACCTCTGGGTCGATAGCCTAGTAATGTCCTATGATCCTATGTAGTCTAGAGATAGTTTAATTTCAAGAGATAATTTTTAAGATTTCTGTGAAAAATGTAATTAGTGCTTGCTGGCAATATATACGTCATGTTGATAACATGTTAAGACACAAGGTAGGCCTAGATTTTCATTCCACTTCTAGCTAGAGTAGGATAGTAGAGAGCAGCAAGGGACAGAAGGTAGATTAGATGAAATATACAACAGCAGGACAAAAATAACTTTGTTTATGTTTAGGGAAAGTTTTGTTTTTTAAAGATTTATAAAGAAAAGTTCTAATATATGTGATATTCATTCATCCATACACACACAGCCTCTTTTTCCATTTTTGCTCATGCGGTCGGGGTGTCACATCAACAGTGACAATCATCTAGAGCCAATGTAAACAATAACAGGTGGCTAGTCCGGCTCCAGTTGTACTTGTATACCACATACACATATGGCCAATTTAGGGTGTCCAATTCACTTACCACATATATTTGGAATGTGACAGAAAGCCAGAGCACCTGGAACACACCCATGTGAATACATTAAGGACATGCTGACTCCACATAGGAGGCATGCCACTGAAAATCTCTTGCTGTAAGGTGACAACACTACCCCATATTTCATATATATGGGTTCTTTTCTAAAGATTTAGTTTGTTTGGGTGACAGCTGTTTATTCAATTGAATTAAGCACCAGATTGACAGGTGTCCAAGACTGCAGAGTTCCCAAGGTTGGAAAATATCCCCTTATTCTATGTTTGTGATTTTGGAGTTAGACTACATAGGAGTGGGTGTGGGGTGCTGCAGAAAATTATGTTTTTATTTGTTTGTGTTTAAGTTTTGCTTACACTGTGGTTGTTTCTTGACACGTGTAGATGTGTGTCAATTTCAGTGTTTTCAGCACAGTAACATTGATGTTTTGCATGTATAAAGAGGAAAGCTGGTGGCATTGTTTTAGTATTTTCCAGCAACTACCACATTTCCCCTTACAGCAAACCAATACCAAAATTAAATTCAGCAGAACATCTTATAACTTTCCTGAAATTAAACAATTATAAACAAATATGTATTACTATTCTTTACATCCCTCTTGGCAACACTACATCAATACTGGAAAGTATATCACATTGGATATCCATAACAACTCCCAAAGCAGTAATACTACTAGGTAGTGTGAATGTTAGTTCTTTCGAAATAAACTCTAAATCCTCTACATCTAGCAGGGACTTATTTGGCTTCACGTACCTAATTAATAGCCCCACACATTATAGCAAGCCATAAAATTCCCTATCACACTGAATCCTAGTATTGGACCCTAGCAAATACACTACCTCAGGTATAATGTCTGACTGTCTCAGTGATCACCTTCCAAATTAATACAACCAGACATCTCACACATCCACAATATCTTGAAAACATTTAATTATTGGGAAAGTCTGACTGAGTAGGAACCCATTTTCAGCAGAGGCCTGGGAAGAAAAGCTCCAAAGTATTACTAAACATTTTAAGAATAATAATAATATTATAGTCTTTAAAAATAATACAAAAAAAAACAAATACAGTTTAAATAATTATACAACATCAGACATAATGTGAAAACATTGGTTAAAAGTAGCTAAAAGTTAAATGACAATGATTTATCCTGTTTATAGAAAAATTAAAGGTAAGTTAGTATAATACGAGTGTGAATTGCAACACAAAGTGAGAAAAAAGCAGGCTCATGGTATATTTAGAGAGAAAGCTAGGAGAGAGAAATTGATAGAAGTAAGGAAATGAGTGAAGAAGACAGAATAAGGAGATGTAAGGTACAAAGAGGTATTTGCCCACATTTAGGGATATAGTTTATCTTGGTGATGAGCTAGAACCGAACCAGCTTTTGGCTAGGAAGTGTTTCAGGATGGGAGGGAGGGTATTGACCTGATGCATAGAGATAAGGAGTTCCAGGCCTTAACAACATGGTACAAGTATGGACAATGTCCAGCAGATTTGATAGGTTTGTGGACAGACATGGGTTTTTGGTCATTGGATCATAGTGACCAACTAGGAACATAGTTGTGTAGAATGTTATTTAGTGCCAGAGAAGCAGATAGATTCTGGATAATTTTGTAGGTGGTAAAAAGCTATGTATAAGTTAGTCGATGGGGTAGATCTAAACAAGTTAGGCTTTTTAGTGCTATACAGTGGTGGCTTTTAAAAGGAGTATTTGCAGCAAATTTAGCAACCTTGTTATAGCACTGCCCAAGTTTTGATTTTTGTGATGCCTGAAGGTTAGTAAGGATAACAGGAGCATAAAGAAGTGTGGGAGGGGGTAAATAGGGGTAAGTGTAGCATTAGTTGCATCAGTGAACATGTTTGGCTCTATAAATCACCCCTAGTTTTTGTTGACATTTTCTTAAGCAATTTTGTATATACAGGTCAAATTTAAGATCATCATCCACTATCATTCCTAATAATTTATTATGAGAAGTGACTTTAATGGTTGCATTATCAAGAGAGAGGACTTTATATTGTGTTTGCTCATGAGAGAGGGATTTGGGGAAAAAGTACTAGTTTGTTTCTTTTAAACAAACACATGCCAATTTTCTGTGATAATGCCGTCAAACACCAGTAGTTTGGGTCTGCGAAATCCATCTGCCATGCCTTTAAAATATATTCATTTACCTTTGTACTTAAGTCATTCATCACACTTGAACGGTTTTTGGTTACCATCCCACTTCTAACACCATGTAGAATGATCAGTGGAGACAGAGATTGCAAGTTATCAGTGGTTTATTGTACAGCCAGCATGAATTTACCTGCATGGACATTCATGACTTTGCACATAACTGAGCATGCTTAACACTGCCTTCTCCCACGTACTTCCTTAAATACAGTTGCTGTCAAGGTACAAACAATCACTGCTCTACATGTTAGAAGTGCAAGGCACTGTACAGAAGCTATGTTGTGTGCAAGACAGTTCTTCCTGCAGGAGATAGCTTAGCAATTGATTTTGAATACATTTTTATAAGTATTTTGGAGAGGGGGGATAAGATTGCTATAGGCCTAAAGTTAGTAATGTCTGTTGAATTTTCTCCTTTGTGCAGAGTGATAATGTGCGGCTTTATTCCATATAGACAGGAAATGTGGGATTCCTGGTTTGACCTATTTACAAGGATTGAAACAGGGTAGGCAATGCTATCAGCTGCTATTTTAAGGTATTCACTTCGAAGGACATTAGCTGAAGCAGAGCATGTTTTGAGTTTGTTTAAGAGTAGTTTTATTTAGAATGTAGGCACAGGTTTGAAGGTGAAAGTGGATGTGGTGATATGTGGCTGCTGGGCAGGGTTAGGATTAGATGCTGGGGAATCTTTGGTTACAGATGCTATACTATTTATAAAATAAGTGTTGAAATGTATTGCAGTTTCAAGTGATGAGTGATTGGGAGAGGGGTTAGGGTTGAATTTATGGCCAGGATATAAGATTTCTATAATGGCTCTCCAGAAATATTTAGGGTTGTTTTACTGTTGTCCTGAAAGTTATTATAGTATGATCTGTTTGTCTTAGTTAATTTGGTCTTTACTAAGATTGGGAAGGCTTCTGAAGTTTTTAAGATATTGTGGTGTTTTATATTTTTGCCATTCTTTCCATGTTTTCTACTCTTTTTGGATAGTCAAATTGCATTATTTGTTTTTAGTCTCTTCCTTCTAGGAGGTGCTAGACTATTAGGATATTCAGGAAAGTTGTATTGAATTCATTTACATCATCATCTAAGGGGAAGATTTTAAGAAGTTCTTGTTAATAGATAATAGGGTAGTAATGATATACACGCATCAGCTAAACATGTTCCAGTTAAATGAATTAGAACAAGTCAATGTAGTATCTATAAATTAACTGCATGTAATACTATCTATACTATCTATTTCTCTCTCTTTTTATATATACATATATATATATATATATATATATATATATATATATACATATAGATATATATATATATATATATATATATATATATATATATATATATATATATATATATATATATATACACACACATACGCACGCACACACACACACACACACACACACACAAACATGTATTTTTTTTTATTTGGAGAAGGCTTATGACTCATGTTTAGCATGGTCCTTCATAGCATGATACTTTTTGAAAAATATCTTCCCAGCTCTACGGCACAGAGGGATAAAGCACTGACTATGGGATAAGCAACCTAGATTTGATTAGGGAATATTGTCCTTGACTAACTAGCCAAAATGTGGAAATGAGAAACATTTTGATGGCTAGCATATTTCAGGAGATGGAAGGTTTTTCAGTAGTGCTGTGCCCAACGGGGATACTGGCTTCAGGCAGCTTTGCTGTAAAATATATGGAAATGAGCTGACATTTGTTCATGCGGATCTGTCCATGAAGAAAGCATCAGCATATTTTGTTCTGTCCATGAACTTAATGTGCTGACATTTTGCTCATGGACAGATCCACAATGCTGACACTGCATATCATGTATGAGTACTGACAAAGAATTAGCTGTAAAACATCCAAACCATCTGATGCTGATGGGTGCCTTGAGACTCAACAGAGCTGCCAATGTGGCTTTGACCAGTCAGTATGTAAATTAATTGGTCAATAGTGTGAGGAGGTACTTGATGGTCTAGGTGAATAGGGGCTTTTGCTGTAGTAATAAACATTAAAATATGTCCTTAACTACAATGGTGGACTGCAGCCTGAGTAGGGGAATGGACTTTCTGATACTTAAGCATGTTTTCTGTTTTAAGCACTGAACCACTTTTGCTAAACAAATAGGAGCCCTTTAGAAAACAAAAATGCTAAAGTATTGTTGATCATCTTTTATTGCTATTGGCAGAGCACAGAGTCTGTACTGAAAAATTTTAACTGGTTTGCAGAAAAATTGCACTGGTGCACATCTGCAGATTTTGTTATATGCTATTAATGAGTTTAATTACCATATTTTTGTATACAACATGAACTGAAAATAGCCATAGTAATAAAATAAAAAAAAAAAAAAAGATTTTGTTGTAACACTTTCTTGGTTTTCTAATGCATTTATAGTTTTATAAACATGTGTTTGCAAACATTCACTCCGATTACTTTGCTGTTAAGTGACAACAACGTTTTGTATGATTCTCGAACTATCCCAGAGCCCCATGCCACATTTCAACCATAGAAAGTCATGCCTGGCTGTTAACAATTGCATGGTCTGTGTTTTTCTGAGCACAGTACATCACACCATAACTCTTATTTTGTGTCAATTCTACAACAAATGAGTTGCAGTATTCTACAGACAATGTTACTGTCTGAGCTGCTATGATAATACTAATCTTGCCTTATCTGTACTTTATGTGTACTTCAAACTGAAAGATAATGAATATTTTGAGACCCTGATTAACTGCAGTGGCATTTACTTAGGCTAGCACATCTGAAGCAAGAGAAAAACTACAGCTTTTAGAAAGACTGTTTTCAGCAGCACTGACTTTCTGAAAGGGCCAGCATCCCAGTTATGTATATACTACATCATTTCATTTATTGTAAATCACATAAATCATAGCATTTAAATGTTTATTTTTGTTCACAACCCTACAAACTTTAATGGCTAGACTGCACTATATACCACACTTTTATATGTTTGTCTTGTCAATACTTTCTTTAAGCCCTTAGTAATATTGAGGTTCCTCAGACTTTCCTGAAAAATGGCTTTAGGCTCAAGGAATTTTGTTGACTTATCAGATTTTAAATAGATAACTACATCTGTTTACATCTTATTTATCTAGCTCTGAGATGCTGCTGAGAGTTTGTATGTTTGTCGCAGTAAGTTCACCTAGCAATGAATAGGTTTATAATGTATGTGAAGTTGTTAATAAATCATTGCTGGGGAATGCTGGCAACAGTTGCATTTGCACCATTTGCAAAATACAGTAATCATTAGCCCAGCAAAGTACACATACCCTTTCAGTAAATACAGTAATCATTAGCCCAGCAAAGTACACATACCCTTTCAGTAGTCTTTCTGATGTCTGGTAGTGAAACTGAATGAAGCACAAAATGGAGAAAAAATGTATTCTTTGACTTCACTGAAGGATCAAGGTAATGACCTAGTATAATTTTTTTTCTTCCAAATGACATTGCATATAAAGCTCCTAGTACCAGATATTGAAAGATTAGTGTAGGCCTGAACCACCTTTTTTGTGCTAACTTGGTTTAATTGCTGAGGATCTATATTTACTCCCCTTCAAAGTTCTCAAAGGAAACCGAATGAGTTATAGACTGTGAATTCATTGCATCCAGCAACTATCACAACCATGATATAAATAATTGGAATGTCTCAACTGTCCCTGCATTGTGCAACTTGGAGTATTGTTGTTGTTGTTATTATTATATAAGTTAAAGCATAGACCCCATATACATTCAGAGTCAACTTTCTTATATTAAAGGACACAAATGTGCACTTGATAAGTCATTAGGAAGCTGGGATCATAAATGTTAAGCAGAATCAGGCCATAAAGTATCAATACACTTATTCAGTTCAGTGGGTTTGAAAACATTGCTAATAAAAGGAAATCTTCTGTGCTGTCATTTCAAGGGACTTGCTTTGGCGATACATGTTCACTTTTGGATGGAGAACCCCACATCTGCAGGACCTTAAAGAGAATGGAAGCAGCCCAGAAAACAATAGCTTAAATGATGCATGATTATTCAGCTCTGGTGTAAGCAGTATGGAAATCCAAGCTGATAACAGCTTCAAAACAAAAAAAGGGGGGAGGGATATACAACAATAAGGACACCAAATCTAAAAATTGAGACAACTGCCATATGGAAATGTTTTGCTTAGAAACAAGGTGATAATGGATTTTGTTTGGGAAAGAAAGAGTAAGTATCAGAATGATGGAACACACTGTTCCTGATAAATGGGCAGCTTCACAACCAATAATAATAACAATATACAGACTGACATGAGAAGATTCTCTGCAAGGATAGAAAGAGGCTCAGATGGTGTTTGCAAAGGATCAATAAATGGGTAGGTAGAAGAAAAATGCCCAGTTTGAATGGATCAGGTGGTCTGTAGAAACTGTCTAACTTTGTTTCTATATACATTAGGGTGGCAGTAAATCCAAAGTATGTCTTAGTTATAATGCCTACAAGATAACACTTGCTGCCATTTTGTGAACTCTGGCTTAATAGACTTCTGGGAGGCAATGGTACTATGGCTATTCTTTTTTCCATCTGCAAATATTCTCTCAGTAAATTATCCTGGCATGTAGCAGCAGTTATTGTTTAGTCAATACTTTATGTGTTTTTCTTATATCCCTTAAAAACAAAACATCCATCATTACTGTGGCAGCTGGTGACTTCAAAACAAGAGTTGGTGTAGAAAACAACTGACGTGGAAAACAAACTGGAATGGAGCAGGCTATATTAGGGCAATACCAGCTTTGAGCATGGTTCTCATATTTAAGTCATCATACACTATTGAGCATACAGTATAGTTTTCCTTGAGCTGTCTACATTTTCAGAATACATGTCAGAATTAGTCTGAGAAAGTTCATTTCAGCTCCAGATGGTTGTTGAATTAGTTCCACTATAGTACTACAGAATCCGATACCTACAAACACTGATTTGGTGAGCCTTCCTTACATGAAACTACTTAACTGAGTGCATACATGATGTAAACACAAGCAGTCTATTCTCACATGAGTTTTGTGCAATGACAAAACTAAGAAAAGGGTCGACCCCCCCAACCCCTTACTTTAGCGTTCTTAGTTCAATAACTTAACATGTCTTCTACTAACAGTTTCAGGCTGCAGGAAAACTTGATTTTATTCCTGTAAACTTCACACACATGCAAGCTGCTTAACTACTGTTTGGTCTAGTATAACACAGTTTATTAGTGATGTGACTAACCTGGTAGGTTCATAGGCTCATAGTACTAGACTATTAAACTATAAGGATCATTAGAAGGATCATTAGAAGCCTAGCTTTACATTCACAAGGTAGAGTTTTATCTTTTATAGTTTGTGTATGCATACTCTAAAGCAAGCAGATCAAGGTTAACTTGGGACACTACTTGTTACCCCTTTCTATAAGGTATGTGGGTGCTAAACCAGCAGTGAATTTACCCTGCTTCCCACCCAGTCATCCAAATTTAATTTGCAAAGAGTAAGAGAACTATTTTAGTTTATGTGGAGTGGGAGGTAGTTCCATAGAAGTGGCATTCTCTGTTATATATACCTATCTCTCTAACATGTCCTATTTATGTTGCAAAGAAGATTGAGATCCCTTAATCAGGTGTTCATGCTACCATTGGACTTACAAATGTGTAATAGGTTTGACAGGATAAAGTTTATTGAAGCTCTATATGAGAGGCAGAAATCACTTATTTGTAGCATGTATAAGAGGGAGAAGAGAAGAAGGGCAAAGGTTTGTGATGTTCTGTACTGTTTTTATGATTTGGGTCCTTGATTTTTTCATGAGAAAGCACTATGGTCATTCCAGTTGTGCCAAGTGTTCGGACAGGTACATACTGAATGGCATGATATATTCAATGAATGACCTAATGAGAGATGAGTACAGTGGAATAATTACAACCTTGAATCTGGGCAACATAACTTTGGGTATAAGCAGTACAATGAAAAAGATATTCCATACAATAGTGGATATGTGATGACTGAAGGACAGTTCATTGTGGACATAGGTTCCCAGATCCCGGACCACATGATCAACTCTCAGATATGTGTTGTCAATATGATAGTTACAAGGGAAGTCCTTCTTGTGAAAGAATGCTATTAAATGTTTCTGGGTATTTAGTTTTAGTCCATGCTTTTGACAACAGCTATTTTTCTGGGAAAGGCCCCTTTGGAAGATCTTGATGTCCTCTGAGGAGTTTATGATGACAAAGAGGAGTTGACCAAGGACTGAACCCTGGTGTACACCACTAATGATTTCATGGGTTCTGTTAGTAAGCCAATTTGCTATGCATTGTTTTTCATAAGGGTTTACATTCATCTTGAACAGTTTATCTATAATGTTTGAAAACAGGATGGTGTGAAACACATTTGCAAGGTCTAGATGTGTGATGTGTACTGATATGTGGTGTGTACTGATATGCCATCATATATTGCTTCAATAACTTTCTGAAAGAAGTCAACTAGGTTAAGCAGACAGGATCTCCCCCTTGATAAATCTGAACTGATTTGGATCAAGAGTTTATAGGTTGCCTTTGTCCTGATTTATTAATTTCGTAATGATTATTTCCATAGTATTTGTCCTGATTTATTAATTTCGTAATGATTATTTCCATAGTATTGCAGATGAGACTGGTCAGGCTTATGAGTCTATAATTACCCATGTCACCCTTATACAAAGAGATGACTGTCAGTATTCTTCATTCATTGACATAAATTCTGTTTGGAGCCTGATAGTGAATAGCCTCTGGGGGGTGGCTGACAGCACAGGATGATGATTAGCCTCATGGAAATAGTATTTTTGGCCTTGGATAATGCCTTCAGGACTTGTTTGTGGGAGATTCGAGGGAGAGGTGTAGATGCAAGTATGTGATCTGGGAATTCTGGAGGGAAGAATGGGATAGCATTTGAGATGCATCTTTCTGCTAGTGGATTGGCTATATCCCCTTGATCTGAGTATGTGTTATAATTTGCTGTCAGCTCTGTGCAGTCCTGAGGTTTTTTAACAAAGTCTGAAAATGTTTAGTGGTTATTCTTTGCTTTTGTGGCTATGTTTACTTTGGATCTGACTTTGGTTGATTTGATCAGGATTATTAGCATCTTGAAAGTTTAATTTATTGTTGCATGCAATGTGATTTTTTTTCTTTTATTATTGAGTCTATTCATATTTGGGTTCTGCCATAGATGTTTCTCTTTTAATTTGGCATTGTATTTATTTTGAAGGAGAACAGACGCAGTGCATTGGTAGTAAAGGATTCTGCATAAGTAGTAAGGTCATCATGTTGGAAGGGGATTTTGAATTTAGTCAAGTCACCACTCAGTTTTAACAAATTAGGCAGCCACGGTGGTGCAGCGGTTAGCATTGCTGCCTCACAGCAAGAGGTTCTCTGGTTCGATCCTCAGCTGGGGTGCCTACTGTGCGGAGTCTGCATGTCCTCCCTGTGGTTGCGTGGGTTTCCTCCGGGTGCTCCGGTTTCCTCCCACATCCCAAAGACATGCAGTAGGTGGATTGGACACTCTAAATTTCCCCATAGGTGTGAGTGTGTGCATGTGTGCGCCTTCTGTGGAAGGTTGGGTGCCGGGCTGGCAACTTGACACTGTAAAACTCCTCTGCCAATTATGAGCGGACAGATGATCTGCTGTGGCGACCCCTAACTGAAAGAAGAAGCCTTGGCATAATCTCTGAATACTGAGATATTGGGTAATACTGCTGGCTTTTGTCTTGTGGTGAATGTGACTGATTTGTCATCTGATTTGGCCAAGGAGGAAGTGATAGCTGATGATGAGCAAAGATGCCACATACTGGTAAGGACCAAGTCCAGGATTTTATCGCCCCCTTGTTGGGGTACAGACTAACTGGTTCACAGAGTTTGTTTTAACAAAGTTCAGAAATTTGTGGGCATACATTTTTGAGGATGTATAAATCTCCCAGTTACTGGAGGGGTAGTTGAAGTCTCCTAGGAGACTGATGTTTGTTGTAATGCACAGGGACTCCATACTAGTTAGTTAGGAGGTATGGGGTGAGGGAGACAGAAAGGGGGGGGGTCCTATAATTAGCTATGATATGATAAGGGGCTTTGTAATAGTAAGTTAGACATGGAGGGGTTCCAAAGCATTACCTTGTCTAGCAAGTCTGGATGTGAATTTTTTTAAACACCTTTTATGAATTATCACTTATGACATAGGCAAACTTACATTTATATAAAAGTAAAGAAACTATATCAACAAGTTCACATTTACAAACATTATACATTTTGTGTATTCTTCTGTGCAATATAACCAATCCAACATTACATAAATTGTTCAATTTCTGCTTTCTCCTAAACCTCATTCCTCCTCCAAATCATTTTCTGCATGTATTTTTTCCAGAATTCACATTTGTCTATGCAATTTGCTCCTATCCTTTTCTAAAGACCCCACTTACAGTTCTTTTATCTCTGTTACAATATTCATTGATTCAAATATGGATGACTTAGACTTCAGTTCCATTTTCTAATAATTGCTTGTAGTCCATGGTTTTGACAACAGCTATTTGCTAATAGTCACCAGAATGAAACTTAACAAGGCCTTACTATATCTAGGCAATTCATGTCCTGTATTTGAGCTAAAAAAATATTTCCTTTGTTACACTCATTTGCTCATCCAGTATTCCTGGCAGAGTACTATATAGGGAAATTTTTAAGTCTTCCAACTCATTACACTCACAAAACACACGATCCCAGCTACATCTTTCTTACCCATTATACCTCCAACATTTGCCATCCAACTGAGGAAAAAAATCTTTGGAGTCTGCATCGGGTATAAAAATACCTATGCAAACATTTCCAAGCAAATATCCTAAATTTTCTAGACTTTGTTGCATATTTGAGAGCCATCCATACATATTCCCATTGTTTCTTTGTGAATTACTTATCTAATATCCCTTCTCAAACCTTTCCCACCTCAATTGATTGATTCTTATACTTATGGTCCAATATTTTATATTCTCTAGAACCAAATGACCAGATAGCTGTTGACTCCAAAGAAACTTTAATAAAACACAATTAAAACAGTTATGTGCTTTCATCTAAAATAAAATAGACCATCAAAACTACATATAATCATTAATCAATGGGTAAATGCCATGAAAAACGTATAGATACACCCACTTATTCATACGAATAGCCAGAAACCTATAATAATGTAACAAGTGCCTGCCACATAATTTAAAGCTGCAAACTCACTTAGAAACAAAATTAACTTAAGTACACTAATACCATATTAATAAAACATACCACATAAAAAACACATGAAAAACCTACATTATAGTTTAAAAGCTCTATATCTGAGCTCACAGGTTATTGAAATCACTTCATTTAAACCAGGCATATTAGCTGTATCCAACCATAACTGCCAAATCAACTCTTTATGCAGTAAATACTTTTCCCAGTCACCTCCTTGATGATCTGAGTGTAAACATTCCAAAATGCACAATTTAAACATACTATAATTATTACAAGTCATGATGTGCTTGGTAAGGGCACTCTTGTTATTTTTCCTACCTATACTTTACCTATGAACCTATAACCTCAGCACTGAAATAAATAGGACATGCTGGAGGGACAGATTCATAACCCAGAGGCTACCTTCACTCTGGAATAAAATCCCAGTCCAGGTTAGGCAGAGTCTCTCATTGACTCTCTTCAAGAGGAATCTTGATGAGTGGATGGGAGATCGTAGGTTTACCCCGAGTATCACTTCTGTGTCACTGTTAGACAGAGGCACAGTATACTAACCTCGAAAAAGGGCATAGCAAAATTAATTTAAAATGGGTGGCAAAAGCCAAACACACTCTGGCTAGGCTTATAAATGCCCTAGGGCAGATAGCCTAGTATGAACCTATGAACCTATATCACTGTTGATAAATGCATTTATTAAATGCATCATTTGTCTTTCTGATGTAAAACATCGGACAAGACTGATATCTAGCTAGATAAGCTACCTTTGAGGTGCAACAATAGTACCTGCCCCTAGCAATCCATTTTTTTATTTTATCCCATAGCATGCCTCTACATTTGGATTCAACATACGCACATTGATTACATCAGACACACTATTGCAGAATTAGAGTTGTCCACAGAGTTTTTGAAATTTACATCTCATGTTGAACAAGAGACTATACATTTTTAGATGTGACAATTAACAAGAGAATCAATGGGTCTTTTACTACATCTACTGAAAACCAAATTACTGCAATACTTTATTACATTTTAAAAGTAACCATCTGTACCACCAAAAAAAGGTATAATAAAGGGCCAATTTATCCGAATTTCAAGACTGACTTCTGATGATGATGAATGTTCTAAACAGTTTGATATATTAAAGGGTATGTTTTTAAAATGTGTTTACCCTGAACTGTTAATAGATCATTTTTATTCTCAGATTTGGTTGGGTAGATCTAATAGATATGCACTGATCAATTTCAAAGGTTTCCACAAGTTGGAAGTAAATAGATCTATGAATGGTCAAGGTGTTTGTAATGACATTTGTTAATTAATAACAATTTTGTAACACATTTCTCTTTGGACCCTGTGGATATTAAGAATATAATTTTTAAAGACTGGTCAGTTTTGCAAAATGAAGATGAGTTTAAAAATTGTTTTGATAAACTGCCTACATGTACTTATAAGAACTGGCCAAATATTAAGAAACTATTAAAAGACAAAAGGCTAACTGTAATAGTGGTGATATTAAGTCTTTTAAGTGTGGTTGATGTAACCAATATGCATATGTTGAATCCGAATATAGTGGCATGCTATGGGATAAAATTAAGAAATGGATTACTAGGGGCAGGTGTTATTATTAGACCTCAAAGGTATTTTATTTAGCTAGATGCCAGTCTTGTCCGATGTTTTACATTGGAAAGAGAAATAATGCATTTGATAAACAAATCTATCAACATTTATATAGTACATGTAGGAAAAATACCAAGAGTGCCCTTGTCAGGCATGCTATGGCTTGTAATTATTATGGTATGCTTAAATTCTGCATTTTGGAATGTTTGGAATTGTAGCTTCCTGTTTGTGTTATGTATAACAGCTTTAACTGTGTAGCTCAAAAAGATCCCATCAAATCAGGTAACCATAAACCATTCTATTCTTATATACTGGAAGCAGAACTTATTTCACTTAATTCTTGGCCTTTTCCCGTCCAGGATAAATCCCTTCAACTCTTTATTAATTATTGTCCATTACTTCTCCTCTGGTTGATTAAGATATGCCTGACCTGTGTCTAAAACTAAAGGGACTAACAACATTTTTACTGCTTGTACCTTGCTATCCATATCCATAAAAAGACCTTCCAGTTTCTCAGTTTTTGCATTATCTTTTCTTTATTCTCCTCTCACAATGTCCTTAATGCCATAAGATAATCTTTTTCATCTCATTCTCCTAAATACTTCATTTTATCATGTTCCCATAAATAGGAGTATGGATGAGCCAATTCATATTTTGTTTTTTGTATTATCTGCATAAATTTTATATCTTCAAAAACTTGGAACTGTCTCAGAATGTTCCATAACACTGAGATGCCCTGTTCTGGTGTTTTATCAGGTACAAAATAATCCCTGGGATTCAATAAAGCTTTTTTTCCATGCAGGAATAGTGTAGCAGCTCCTGCATGGAATATGGCCGCTGAGCAATCCAGTAAACAAGCCTGGGGATGTGCACGAGCCTGTCAGCACTATTCTGCATGGACACCACTGAATAATGATAAGTACCTCATTTGCTGGTGAAAACCATACAAATGAGGTGAATTAGCAATTCAGTAAGCAGGCAGGCATCTGTGCGGGAATAGTGTGAGGTGCAGAAATGTATACGGCTACTAGCTGAATACATTTCTGCAAAAATTAAATTGGAAGCATATCAGCTCAAAGTAAAGCATGTATTATAAACCTTAGGCATGGCCATTGGCAAAGAAAAGTGTTGCAAAATTATAAAAATCAAAGTTTATTTTTTGGCCGATCTCGGACATTTAAGCATAGGGCAGCGGCATGCAAATGGGATCGTGCATAAAATAAAAATGTGAAAAGGCAATTTTAAGTGAAATCTGTAATTTGCCATTATAGTCCATGGCGTGGAGAATCCAAACAATAACAAATAACACTGGTTGCTAAGGAGGAAGGCTGTGGTGTAGTGGTGTAACCAGGGACTAAGGCAGTGGGATATGCAAATGAGCAAATTTTACTGAATCACTAAAGGGGAGACCATTCCCTGGCTGCACCTAACCGTGTTGGAGCTATAAGTCAGTGGTGTAAGCAGGAGAAGCAGCTGACATGAAAAGGGGGTGTGTCATGCTTGGTGTAAGCACACTGGAGCTCCATGGCTCCCATTTGAGCTTAGCTAAGCACAGCTATGCAAGGGGGTGTGTCTGAGGCTGTATTAACTTATTCCATGAAATGAAGAGCGTGTTCGTGTCCAGGAGAGAGCCATTTCTCATTGTTTACCCTTAGCTAAACAGGTTTGCATGGCATGCACTGGGTCTAAAACAAAACAAAACAAAAAAAAAAAACCCGGAAATAGCAGGACTGTTTACATTTGGGCACTGGGTTTGTGCGGTGCACCTTGAGGCTTAAAAGGGGTAGAAATGGAAAGATAAAAAAGAAGTAAAAGGCAAGTAGCAGAATAAAAGCAATCAAGTACCAGTAAAATAGCAAGCAAGTGGAATATATCCTAGCCAGTCAATCATACAGGCAGCATCTGCAGCACAACAGTATAAACTGCAAACACCTTTCAGTCTGGTTTTTCCACAAACCTTGCACCATTGGTGTACACATGGGTGGAGATTTTAACCAAACAAATGTTTGGGGCTGCTGTTGCTCTGATCTATCAGCATGTGCTAGAGGCTGAGGGTGGTGAGGAGGAAAATGTTGACAACCAACTCAGACTGAGAAGGAGGAGAAGAGTGTTCAGACCCAGGGTAACCTACCAGGGGCTACATGATCTCGAGATAGTAGAGCACTACAGGGTGGACAGAGACATACTTCAGCAACTGGTTGAGCTGTGCCAGCCTCGCCTCAGAGCCAGAACCAACAGAGGGTAAGCCCATCCCAGTGGATACCAAGGTATGTGTAGCCTTAAGAATACTAGCTACAGGTACTTTCCAAAGACCTACTGGGTACATGATGGGGATCTCACAGGCATCCTCATCCAGGGTACTCCACCAATTTCTGGATGCCATGCTACCACATGCCGGTGAGTACATTTACTTCCCCAACACCCGTGAAGAGTGGACCAGCAATATGTGTCTCTTCCACCATGTAGCAGACTACCCGGAGGTACTGGGTGTGATAGACTACATGCACATCCACATCAAAGCACCACCTGGTGAACAGGGTAGGGTCTACATAAACTGCAAGGGCTTCCCCTCCATCAACTGCCAGGTCATGTGCAATGCCCAGGGCATTATCATGAATGTGTGTGCTAGCAGCCCTGGAAATTATCACAACCCCCACAGCTGTACCAGTCATTTGCCAGTGGGGACATCTCATATGGCCATATGGTGGGGGATGCTGGCTGTGCTCTGGAGCCGTGGATGATAACACTCATTAGAAATGTGCACACACCCAATCAAGAATGCCATAATGAGGCACACACACAAACCAGGATCATTATAGAGTGTGTGTTTGGGATGCTCAAATCACGGTTTCGCTGCCTTGACATATGTGATGGAGCCTTGCAGTACTCTACAGCCACATATGCACACATGTTCATAGTATGTGCCATGCTACACAATATGAACCTGTGGAAACAGCTGCAGCAGGAACAGCACGGGGAAGGGCCACACAGCCCCCCACCATTGCCAATGTCCCCACAGGCACAAAGGGACTTGGAGGAGGGAGCCCCTGAGCCTGCTCCTGTGGGCAGATGAAGGCATGCCCAGTATGCCCAGCCCTTAGGAAACAGGCAGTGCATAACACACACACTGACACTGTAGGGACCCAGGGACTGATACCTCTCTCTGACTTGCACACACAGTAAAATGGATGCCACACACATTGCAGTGCCTGTAGCTTACCCATTATAGGCAGTGTACTGCATGCATCTGATAGAGTCAGCCCTCACTCTCCATCCCCACAATTGACGCAGGCACAAGGTAAGTCAGTCTTCTAAACAATAAATGAATGGAGTAGTATGTTCTGCTAGCATATCTATGGTAATGCTGCATGCATGCAAGGGAATGGGGTGACCTACTGGGGTAGCAGCAGACAACTGACAGCTATGTGGGGTCATAGGTCACATGCATGGATGTCAATGTGGGGATCCCATACTCACCCCTCAGACTCACCAAGCAAGTCAGCCATAGAAAACCATAAAGGAATGTCTGCAAAGGCCCACAAATGGTGTCAATGATGGAAACCCCCCCCTACAGACTTACACAATGATATCACAGCAGACCTTGCATTTGCAGTAAGGCTCTGAAGGGTAAGAAGTCTGAAACTCAATTGTATGCCATTACAATCTAACCTGTGGTCTCTAGTGATATGCCTCTATTCTCCAAGACACAGCACAATACTATGATAAATGGAACCAAAATGTAAAGCTTTTCATCCAGAAAAAAGGAGGTCATTGTCCCACTGTACTCATCCCTCATTAGACCCATTATATAATACAATTCCCCATTTGGTATGTACCTCTCAAGACATCTGCAATAAGTGGAAAGGCCGCAGAAATACCTCACTAAAAGAATCACAGGCCTAAAGCAGATGCCCTATGCTGACCATCTAAAAAAACTCCAGCTATACTCTGTTGCATATCGTCTACTCAGAGGTGATCTCTGCTTAACATACAAGGCCATGTCAAACCCAGAGCTGTTGGACATGCTACACTTAAAGAAATCCCAATCCCTCAGAGCCACATGCTCCAGGGATCTAAACCTTGTCATCACAATGAACAAAACATGCTGGAGGGATAGGTTCCTGACCCAGAGACTCCCCAGACTCTGGAATAGACTGTCCATACATGTCATGCAGAGCGCCATTTTGGCCTTCTTCAAAAGGAACCAAAGGAACCTTGATGATTGGATGGGAGATAGGAAATTCACCCCAGGGATCATGTCAGTTGCCCTGCTAGACAGTGGTCCAGGGAAGTAAATATTGTGGGAAGAAATAGACAGAGAATTGTTATGGCTAGGCTTGTATAGACCCTAGGGCCAATAGCCTAGTACCAACCTATGAACCTATGAACCAATATCAGCACAGTATGTGCAAATGTGTACCATTGACAGATGTGCCCCCCCCACACAGACATATTCCCATAGAAATGCAGTAACATGTAAGTTTGTAGAGTAATAGCAACAGACCACATATTTCCAGGGCTGTCCCAATCAACAGGATAACTTGTTGTATGTCCACAATATGCAGGGGTCAATGATCTATGTATATGTGTGGGAAATACTGTCAGGATGTGGCCAGCACTTACCCCCGGCTGTTGTGTCTTAGTGGCCTAGGTACAGTACTGTGGTAGACAGGGCCATGTTCCAAGAATCACAGTACCATCTATTTTGCATGTCAGCTACACCTATGGTGGGAGTTGTACACACAGTCCAGATGTCAATATTCATTGCTGCTGGTAAGCTGGACAGGTCATGGACAGGGGGCCACACATATGAACAGTACACAGGTCGGAGTAACCTACACGGGGCCTACCATACCTCCCAACTGTACAGACCTTTTGTAGAATGTACAGGGGTTTGCATCATATTTGTGGTGTCTTTATCATGAAATAGTGGTTGTGGCAAATCATTAACAAACCACGAAAGTCTAAAGTCAGAAAATAATAATGGATTATAGTGTCTCAGACTTCATACCCTATAAAAATACATGCTAATGCAAAATCTGTTATTGTATCACCCTTCTAGGTTTATAAGGCCAATAGTTAAAATGGTATCTATATTGAGCCCTTTGTCACCTAATTACTTATGACTTTGTCCAGAGGTCTGTCTGTCATACTTAGACAGGTATGGTGCCTAGTAACACAGCAGATACCTGAAGGTCAGTGTACTGGCAGGTCATAAAAGGCTGCCACCTTACTGTATCAGCACTGACAACATGTTACTGGCCAGCAGCCATAACCCTGGAATGGCAGGTTGTCACAGAAGGTGCACAAGTATGCCTTGTATGTCTGTTCTACGTGTCCTAACATTGCATTCACCTGCAAAGTATTTGCAAAACAAGAAAAGGTCATGTCAAAACATCAATGGCAGACAGTATAGAAGCAGATGTCACACCCATAACAGCAAGTAACACACTGGTCCCCCAACTGTCTACATATGGCAGAACAGTATCAACACCCTGTCCTCATGTTTGGGCCTTAATCTGACTGTCATATGTGGGCCTGTCCGGATGTCAGATTCAGTGACAGTTTGACAGGTAGGCCAACATGTAGCAGCATAACAACATAGTAACACAAACTGTCTGAGGACCCCAGCAGATATAGTGGTGCAGTGATGGACAACGTGCCACATAGGTATGCTCAGAGGTGTGTAGTCCACAACCTTGTGTGTGATGTTACGGCATTTACCATGCTCACATCAGAATTACAAATACATAACAGCAGCCACTGTGGGCAAAGCCTGTGACCAGACTACAGAAAGATAAATACAGAAGGGGAGGGGAACCACTGGCCAGACAAATGGAGAATGCGCCCACCAGAGCACATTTTGCAGTAACATAAGTGCAGTGCAGTGTATAGAGTCAGTAAGCATCACTTGCAAATACACAACACACACCTACATAAGTGGAGGTCCACAACAAATCAACCCCCAAGTAAAGGACACCTCAGAGGCAAAAACACATGAGAACTTCCCAAACCTACACACCACAGACCACTCATACTCCACACACTAGGGTCCTGCAAACACTAAGGCCTTACCATACACACAACATATTACTCATAGAAGACTATACTGTGGGACAAGCAGATGTGCCACACACCAGGCAGGATAAAGAGAAAGTCATGATTACTTGTTTGACAGGTGCCATAATCTGCCATATCATGCATGCACTCAAGTCACCCCACAACAGGTACAGGTATCACACTAGCCTGGTCCATGGTGGTGTGAATGATGTCAGAAGTACCTCACAGACTTTAGAAAAACAGACATGATGCAGCCTGCTGAATATGTGTCCCATGCAGGTATGTCCCTAGCCATAAGCAGCATCCTGCTGTCACCCAGAGTGATGGATCAATATGAACAGAAAGTGATTGTCAGTAACATCTGACTCACTTACCATTCTCACCCCAGGGGATCCACTGCCTGGTAGCCTGGGAACATATGAATGACAGAACACACTGCCTTGCTACATATGGCCTGTAGCAGGCTCACTTCGCCTACCAGCCTCTGGCAAAGGTCCATACCTCACCCATAGTGCCATTGTAGGGAATATCATGGGGTCCATACTATCAACATAACACAGTCAACAAAATGCAAATGAAAGGCCATGCCACTAAATGCTAGTACCATACCTCTCAAACTCATAGAGCAAGAAATCTGGACAAAGCCAGACATAATGGTGGGATAAAGGCCCAACTATAGGGACACTTTTGAAATACTGCTCTCATAATGTTAGAAATGTCATAGAATAACAGAGGGGGTGTGTAGTAGCATGGATATCATGAAGAGTGTGAAGTCTGAAACTCTAATGTTTGGTCATTATTCCCTGACTGCAACCCTGAGTGATTTGCAACAAACTTGCTAGAAAACCAGAATGTGAAAGGAAACTGAAAAGATATGCAAGGTATGAATCTGGATAATCTGTGAGAATCTGTACAGTTGAGAGGTATGGCCACACCAGGATATGACCTTTCAGGTAAGAAGAATACCACACAACCATGAGATCCCCAGTCAGTATATCACCAAGGTGCTGGACCTTTTGCACAGCTTCATAAGTCAATCGGCTGTAGTCACACCTCCCAACTGTCTGGATTGTGCAAGAAGGTCTAGCCTTTGCCTCATAATATTGGTCTATGCATCATCCATCTTGTATTTCTCTAGTAAATAACTGTGATGATCTGATGATATCTGTCAGTAGGTAATAACACAATACATTATAGTGTCAAACATTACATAAGTCAGAAAATGTCTGCTTAAACAAACCCTGTAACTCAAGCAACTCATACATTAATAAGAGCTATTGTTACAGTATCCCCCTATGTTTGGGCAATTGTTTCCCCATATTGGCAGTCTATCTCCAGATATCTTGCACAAACAGGTTGCAAGGTATGGCTGTAGCACACAACACCCCGGACTGGAGTTACAACTATTCCTGGAATGGATTCCCACATTTACTATAGAAGGTCACCCTGGGCATGCTCCTACACTTAGAAGAATAAAGCCCATGTCTGAAACCACAACGGACTATATATCTGTATTGTGCAGATGTCTTTGTATACAAACAGCTATGTACACCTAACTCTCTCCACACACACCCAACAGACAGGATTACCCACAGCCAGCTGTAGGTGGCCCATATGTGGTATATCTGCATCTGTTGAGTGTGATACATGCACATATATATGGGAAACATATTACAATATGTCAAGCATACACACACATAGACATGGGGAAGAGAGAGACAGACAGTGATAGAGTGAGACACACCGGGAGGCACACACATAGAGGGAGTCATACACAGGGGTACCCTGAATGGCAGAGAGTGATGTCCTGCTGCAGACAGTTGCATACCATTTGTAACCACTGGCACATGCCAGCATGAAGATGAGGATCATTGTCTGATAATACTGAGGTGGGGGTTGTAATATCACATCATCTACCTTTGTGTGTGTGTGTGTGTGTGTGTGTGTGTGTGTGTGTGTGTGTGTGTGTGTGTCTGTATGTCTAAGTCTTCAGTCCTGTAAGCTATATAGAGCATGTGATAACTGTGTAACACTATAATACTAATAACTAGATAAGTAGGGGTTCTAATCACAGTCCTGGCATATTTAATTGTGGTTGTGTGTGTGCATGTGTAGGAATAAGTGTTTAGTCCTTTCACACCCAGGACACTTCCCATTGCCCTACTTTAGCAGTCCTGCTGATGTCCATCACCTTAGAAGTACCTTTGGGCAACCCTCAGCCCTACAAGCTCTGTGGCACATGCAATAACTGCGTAACACTATAGTACAAATAACTAGTTAGGTAGGGTTTCTAATCTCAGTCCTAGCAAATGTAAAAGTGTGTATTTGTAGGTTAAAGATTTTGAGCCCATTCACACCCAGTGCACTTCCCATTGCCCTACTTTAGCAGTCCTGTTGATGTCAGTCACCTTAGAAGTACCTTTGGGCAGCCCTCAGCCCTATAAGCTCTCTGATATGTGCGATAACTGCGTAACACTGTAGTACAAACAACTAATTAGGTAGGGGTTCTAATCTCATTCCTGGCAAATGTGTGTGTGGGTGTATTTGTGTTTGTAAGTGTGCATATCTATCAGTTAATGTATTTTGTGGCCTTTCACACCAAGTACATCTCCCATTGCCATACTTTACAAGGGCTGGTGATGTTCCTCACCTTAGAAGTACCTTGGGACACCTTTCACCCTTTAAGCTCTGTGGTGTGTGTGGTAAATGCATAACACTGTAGTAGCAATAACTAAATAGGTAGGGGTGCTAATCTCAGTCCTGGAAAATGTGTGTGTGTGTGTGTGTGTGTGTGTGTGTGTGTGTGTGTGTGTGTGTGTGTGTGTGTGTGTGTGTGTGTGTGGGTGCGCATGTTTGATTGGGAAACATATCTGTTTGGGGGGGGTGGGTTTTGCAATTTTTTGTTGTGGTCCACCCAGTACACATCCCAATGTCCACTTTACAAGGCCCAGTGTTGACATCCACTGTAGAGGTAGCTGTAGACACTCTGCAGCCCTATAAGCTCTGTGCCAGGTGAAATAACTATGTAACAGTATGGAATAAATAACAAGATAGGCGGGGCTTCTAATTCTTTGAAACCATTCCCCACTCAGGAATTATAGACAAACACACTCAGCTAGGCATCAACCCCCATATCACTAGGTGGGTTGCAAACAGGCTCACAGATAGCACCCACAGTGTGAAAGCAGTGGACTTCATGTCAGACTGCTGACCAGTCATGAGTGGAGTACCACAGGGTATGGTCCTGGGTCCCCTTGTGTTTGGTATCTATGCCTCTGAAGTCCAGCCCAACATGAAGGGACTCTGGCTGACAATGTTTGCAGATGACTGCAAGGTGGGTGCTATTATTACCACCCCAAATGATGTTTACATCTTGCAGAAAGGCCTCACTGAGACCTACGACTGTTGTCAGAATGCTGGACTTAAGCTCAATGCCAGAAAATGTATCACCATCCCCTTGCAAACAACTTGGTTCCCATGAATCACCACATCGATGGTAGTCCATTGAACACAGAAGTCATTATAAGAGAACTGGGAACACAGGCTGACAGCAACATCTCTGTTGATCACCACAGTGCCACTATGGTCAGAAAGTCCTTCTATGTGCACATCTCATTGCTAAGAGTGTTGCATCCAGGAAGAAAGAGGTCATTGTCTCCCTCTACTCTTCCTTCATTATGCCAGTCATCGATTACAATGACCCATTTGGCATGTACCTCACTAGACACTTGCAACATCTAGAGAGGTTGCAAATGCACCTCACAAAGAGGATCATAGGCCTTAAACACTTGTCCTATATGGACAGACTCCAATAACTTCAACTATTCTCTGTCTCATATTGGCTACTTAGAGGCAATCTCTGCTTGACTTACAAAGCCATGTCTGACCCAGCTCTGTTAGGCATGCTACATCTAATGAAACCCAATCCGTCCACAGCACATGCCGCAAAGACCTCAACCCCATTTCCATAATCAACAGAACATGCTGGAGGGACAGGTTCATAACCCAGAGACTGGCCACGCTATGGAATAGACTTCGCATACATGTCAAGCAGAGCACCTCACTGGCCCTCTGCAAGAGAAATCTGGATGAGTGGATGGGGAACAGAAATCTCACTCCACAGATCACTCCAGTGGCTATACTCGATAGACACACTGGGGAGTAATGTCAGGGGGCACAATGCCAGGGTAATCCTATGGGCTAGGCTTGTAAAGGCTCCATGGCTATATGTCTAGTACATATCTATGAACCTGTGAACCTATGGATCTCAGTACTGGCATGTGTGCGTGTGTGTGTGTGTGTGTGTGTGTGTGTGTGTGTGTGTGTGTGTGTGTGTAAGTGTGCATTAGTGTGTATAAAAATATTTGTGAGTGTGTAAACATATAGGTAAAAGTAGTTTGAAGCCCTTCTCACCCAGTACACCTCCCATTGCCATACATTAAAATTGCTGGTGATGTTATTCACTTTACAGGTACCTTGGGAAAGTCTTCATCCTCCAAGCCCCATGGTGTGCACGATACCTACATAACACTATAGTACCAATAACTAGATAGGTAGGGGATCTCATCTGAGCCCTAGAAAATTTGAGAATGTGTGTGTGTGTGTGTGTGTGTGTGTGTGTGTGTGTGTGTGTGTGTGTGTAAGTGTGTATATTTGTGGGATACAGCATTTTGAGGCCTCACTATCACAGTACATTGTCTATTGCCATACTTTACAAGGGCTGATGATTTTGTTCACCTTAGAAGAACCATGGAACACTCTGCACCCTATAAGTGCCATGGTGTGTGCAATAAATGTATAACACTGTAGTAGCAATAACTAGATAAGTAGGGGTTTTAATCTCAATCCTGACAAGCGTGTGTGTGTGTGTGTGTGTGTGTGTGTGTGTGTGTGTGTGTGTGTGTGTGTGTGTGTGTGTGTGTGTGTGCACAAGAACTGTATCCTGTGTATGTATTTGAATGAGAACTATATCCATTGGGGTTAGGTTTTACATTTTTAGGCCATGGTACTCCCAGTACATGTCCCAAGGTCCACTTTACAAGGCCTGCTGTCATCATCAACTGCAGAGGTATCTGTTAACACTCTTCACCCCAATAAGCCCTGTGCCATGTGCAGGAACTATGTAACAGTATGGACTGTCTAACAAGATAGGCAGAGATGCTAATCTCAGTCCTAACAAATGTGTGTATGAGTGTATTTGTGTTTATAAGTGCATATAATTGTAGGTTAAAATATTTTGAGTCCATTCTCATGCAGTACATCTCCCATTGCCATACTTTACAAGGCCTGGTGATGTTATTCACCTTAGAATTACCTTGGGACACTCCTCACCCTGTAAGCTTTGTGGATCATGTGATAAATGCATAACACTGCAGTAACAATAACTAGATAGGTAGAGATTCTAATCTCAGTTCTGGCAAGTGTGTGCGTGCGTGTGTGTGTGTGTGTGTGTGTGTGTGTGTGTGTGTGTGTGTGTGTGTGTGTGTGTATGCTTGAGTGAGAACTATAATCAGTGGGTGGCCGTGGTTTAAAATTTTAGGCCATAGTACCCCCAGTACATGTCCGAAGGTCCACTTTACAAAGCCCACTGTTTACATCTACCATAGAGGTATCTGTAGATACTCTTCAGCCCTATAAGCCCAATGCCGCGTGTAACAGCTATGTAAGAGTATGGAATGAATAACATGATAGACAGAGCTGCTAATGTCAGTACTGGCAAATTTGTGTGTGCATTGGTGTGTATAGCAGTGTTTGTGAGTGTGTAGACACATAGGTGACAGTATTATGAGTCCTTTCCCAGCCAGTATACCCCCATTGCCATACCTCACAAGGGCACATGATGTGATTCACTTTACAGGTACCTTGGAACACTCATCACACTATTAGTTCCATGCCATCTGTGATAACCGCATAGCACTGCCACCACTAACTAGATGGGTAGGGGTTCCAAACCCAACACTGGCAACTGCGATCCTGTGTGTGTGTGTGTGTGTGTGTGTGTGTGTGTGTGTGTGTGTGTGTGTGTGTGTGTGTGTGTGTGTGTGTGTGTGTGTGTGTGTGTGTGTGTGTGTGTGTGGGAACAGTATTCTCTGTGTGTTTGGTTGACACAATATCCTGTGGGGGTGTGGGTTTTACCAATCTAAGGTGTGTTCCACCCACTACACTTACCATTGTCCACTTTACAAGAGCTGCTGATGTCAACCACCATAGACTTACCTGTATACACCCTTCAGCCCTATACACTCTGTGGCACATGCAATAACTGCTGCACAGACCTGGTAAATGTGTACATATACAGCAGTACCTCAGCTATGACATGGTTGATGTGTTACCACTCTGCCATACCCCTAATTGGCAATGTCCCCTAATTGGCAATGTCTGCAGGACCACATCCTGCTGACACACAGACATCTAGAACACAAACAGACTACAGCATAGGAGACTACAGTCAGTCAGTGTTACTCACACCAATAATGCATCATGGCTGAAAAGGTAGACACACTCTGAAGTGTACACATTACAAATGCCAGCTGACAGCACCTTACACAGCATTACATAGCTAAACTGTACTTAATTCACCTTGTGCATCAGAACCATAGTAGCATGTCCCTGCATCGGTGGTATGGATGACAGGGATGTGGCACAGGTATCATCATATGCACAGGGTATTGTGTGACTTTGCCAGAGGCCTAGGCTGCCCCATATGTTTGACATCATGTGTGTGTGTTTGTATAGGTGTTCTATGAATGGGCCATGCAAAGGTGGTGCATGTGTGTCTGAAGATGACCTGGCTGGGATGGTGATGTGTGTGTGTTTGTATGCACACATTCATGCCATGTGGCTGCCTTACACAGGAGGTATGTTGGACAACTGTGGACTGTACATGGTGAGGTGTACAGTTCGTCTCCAGCCACAGACACGTGAACTGGTCCTGCCAGGTGTCTCGCTGGCACCACCAGGCCCAAGGCCAGATGCAGTACTACTCCCAATGGTGACTGCTTTCTGCTGGATCCATGTCCCTGATGGGACTGCCCAAGACCACGTGCCCATGGCTTGCTGTGTTGTCATGTGGACAGCACCCCCTTTCAGTAGTGCTGGTGGTACTGTGTGGGACCTCACCTGCACTCCGGCTATTGCAATGTCTACACTCACACTTGTCATAGTCACCACACTAGCATGTTCCATGCCACCACTCATCAACTGTCCATTATCTGTGGCCACTGGGGACTGGATATGTGTAGGCATCATGACTGTGTGTGGAGATGTTGTGGACAACAGTGGGATGCCAGCCGATGGCACAGATTCAGCCCCTGACACCACCTGTGCCTTACTATGACTATCATCCATGTCAGGTTCTACAGAGACACTGACGTCAGGTTCCATGTGGGAGGGACCATGACCCCCATTGCCACCTGTGAGGGGAAGACAACATATGTAAATTAATACCTGCACTATAAGGTTGGCTGGTATTCACACACACACACACACACACACACACACACACACACACACACACACACACACACACACACACACACACACACACACACACACACACACACACACTCTCTCTATTACTGCTACTGTCTGGCCCACAACAAAGGGATAAAACTCCTACTGTATGATAGGCCTAGTAGCAGAATGGGAATTGTGGGCAAGATCAAGGCTATTGGAGTGAGCTATACAGTGTCACCAAGTGCATATGCACATTCTGTAAGAGCTGACTTACTGCTATACAGACCACACACACTGACAAGGTGTAACGTTATGTGATGATAACTGATGAGGGGGCAGGGATATACACTATCACTGCAGTTCATACACAGTTCAAACTCACAGGGATTCATTTCACACAACATTGCAGGACAGTCTGCAATACATACAGGACACATGTAAAGTACTAGGTGCATAGCCTCATAAGATGATACCAGGCTATTGGCTCTGGTGCCCTCATAAGCCTGGTCCAGACTTTCTCTCATGCCCCTTCCAAGCCAGCACCTGTTTCCCCTGCCCATCTGGGACACACACAGGATGCCAGGGGTGTCTCATTCATTTCCCATGCAGTCATTCAGCTTCCTCTTCCAGAGGGCTATACACATACTCTGCTAGACATGGGGAGGGAGTGTATTTTACAGACAATGTACTATGTGGGACACCACATTATCCCACCAACAAGTACTATACATGTCACAGACCAGGTGAGGACCTTGTGTGTGTGATGCATTAGTGCAATATGTCTTACAGATATATAGAAATGCCATCAAGGTTGGTTTGGACATGGCCGTGTATGCCAGACACAGGTCACCTATGATCAGTCTGTATGAGACTGAGTACAGGGATAGGGCTTTCAGCCTACCTGTAGAGGGTAGGTGTTGCAGACCCTGGAATTGCCTGGTCAGGAACCTCTGTGGTCTCTACAACTGCCGCATTTGTTTGGCAAGGTACATGGCAAAGGAGCCATTGTACTTGGTAGTGTGTCTGGTAAGGGTGGAGTACAGGGATGTTGTGGCCTCCCGGTTCTTGGATGACATACCCATGTTTCTGAGATGGGCCATGTAGACGGTCTTCTGTGCAATGGTGCCCACACGGTGGAAAACTCACAGGTTGCTACCAACCTCAGTGCACAAGTCACCTCACACCTGATTGCATGCTTAGTACATTATTACTGTCATACTTAGTGTGGCTGACATCTACCACATCAGGGGGAATGATGCCTCTCCTGGCATTCAGTTTGTGGTAATGCTTCTTGCACCAGTCAGTAATCGGGTGAGTGCCTCTTGGGGATGCTCACATCAGCAGGTGAATGTGAGACAGTGGCCAGCTTGCAAGCACCTGTACATCTGGTCAGCTACAGACCACTGCTTTTGTCCTGCACCTCAGATATGTATATCTCAAACAGTAAAGGCCCCCAGACCGATCCTTGGGGTACACCATTGTGGATGACTCTACTACTAGAGGTGGATTCCACTACTTTGACTGAGTGGGTACTATCACTGGGCCAGTAATCTATTCATCTGGTAACCTGCAGGTTGGTGCCTAGCTGTGTAGGTGTATGTATCCTGCCCGCCTGGGGATTAGTGTGAGAGGAATGGGCTAGGTGAAGGTAGGCATTGTTCACCATCTTCCCCTTGTCCCTGTGTTTGTTGACCACTTCAGAGAGGTCAATCAGGTTTAACAGGCCTGATCTCCCTTTGACAATACCATGGTGTATGGGCTCAGGCAGTTCGATGTTGCCGATGTCCCTGTTCATAATATCCTTCATATTGCCTTCCATGCCCTTCCAGAGGAGACTAGTTAGACTGATGTGCAAAATATTGGCTGGGTCAGTGGATTGCTCCACCTTTGTGTATAGGGATGACAGTGGCTGTCCTCTGTGCAGATGGGATGACACCAGTGCTCAGGCTGTGTTTGACTACAGTGTGGAATGGATCTGAGAGCCCATGCCTGTGTTCATGTAGGATGCAGTCAGGGATGGTATCAGGCCTATGGAGACCCCTGTGTGTTGTCTTTGAGAGGGCATTATGGACCTGCTTCCTGATGATGAGGGGAGGGGGCAGATGTTGTACATGCACATGTGTACCAATGGGGGGACAGGGGGTGATGTTTACACTTCACCTGTCTGCAGCCAGTTGCCTGTATCTATGCCATATGTGTATGTGGTGTTATTGACCACCACTACAGAGCAGATTTGTGTGGTGCTTCTGGAATTGCAGACACATGCGTGGAAGGCCTAGTGATTGGCCTTGGTGGATGTGTCCAATTTACACTCAAAGACAGCCTTAGGGTAAATCACTTGTGTCCTTATTTGCTTGTACAAAACAAGATGACATTGCTTCCAATGAGGCACCTGTTTCTTCTTGGCCCATCTAGCAATTATTTCCACCTATTATGGTATTTATATATTGTTGCTGTCCACCACAGGCATTTACCCTACCTTGAGGGAGATGATGTTGTTCTGTCAGGTATTGCTGAGTCCATACAGCTATGTAGGTGCCCACATAGTATTCTGGTGTAGGCCTGGACACTGCTGCTAGTTCCAACAAATGGGACGTTGGCTGTACAGCTACTTCTAGCTGCTCTGGGGGGATTTATAGTCATTTGTGTACAACTCATTCTGTTTGACACTGTAAAGGGGGGGCAGGGGAGATGGTGACTTGAACAATGATGGCTATGTTGTCAGATATTACCAAGGAGGATGGCACCGTAGGAGTGCTACAGTGGCTTCTTATGTTGGTTAGGACCAGGTACAGGATATTTCCATCTGTTGTAGGAGTGTTGACCGGCTGATCCACTGCATTGCCATTGACAAAGTCGAGGAATCTATGTGCGTTCATGGTCAGGTGACATAGGTCATGCACACTATGGTTGGGTATTTGAAGTCACCCAGGAGCAGGGTAGATGATTGAATCCTGACAAATTCCAGCAGGTCCCAATAAGTGTGGTGGGTGTCCATAGTCATGGTTGGATGCCTGATTTGAGTAGGTGTTTTGTCAATTGTTATCTGCACTCAGGATGTCACCCATGTGTCATACTGTTTGGCCAGCCTGGAGGTGTGTATATGTATGCTAATGTTCAACACTCCACCTCCTGTGGCTTTGCAGGCCTCTGTTTGGAGTCTAAATGTATGATTGGATAAGTGACCTCGCAAGATTGGTGTGCTCTCCACAGCTACAAACCAGGTGTCAGTGACTGCACAAATGTTGGAATCCTACAGGACAAAGTAGGCTTGCATTGACATAGGTTTTATGGTAAGACACCTAGCTCCTGTTAGAGCAAGACATCTGCACAAAGGTACACATCAGTGGTGGGCAAAGGCCAGTAAATAGTGTCACTTTATGAATCTAGCTGAAACACACTTAGTTGCCAGCAAAGACAGTGTCACATTCACAGGTCTACTCTGCAGGATATGACATCTGACAATCAAATTTATGCTAATATGTTATGACTTCAGTCTTTAATAGGTTGCCAGTGATGTACCAGACAATACACAACAGTCTGAGGCATTGACTACAAATATGTGGCACACATGTGGTCAGTCTGCAAAACTCTGGACAATTGTCAGGTATGGGCTCAGTATATCACATACAGTTCAACACACATCTGCACCTGTTGTGTATGCACATACCCTATATATGTCTCTTATATTTGTAAGGCAAGCATATGTATCAGAGTTGCATTCACAGGTGACATATGAGTAATTACAACATCCCAGGTAGTTGGCCTAGCAGTGACACACTCAGTACTGGACAACAGACACTTCAGTAGTGGACATACATGAGCTGACCCTTGGGCTGACTCAGGGGCCAGAGATGTGCTCCATCTCAGTGCAGACAGGGCAAGCAGGAATGGCCATAGATGCTGGACAGTCGCATGTGAGTCCAGCAGATCTTGTTGTGGCCTAGTGTTTAATGTTCCATTTGACATCATTGCATCCCCCCTTCTGCATTCCATTACAAGCTTACATGATTGACATACCTGTTATAGTGCTGAAGAGTTTCCTCACAACATTGCAAATGGTTAGGTTTGTGTAGTCGCAGTCTGTCTTTGTGTAGATGGGCTGAGACCTGTGTTGCATAGGCAGCAGCTTGCCTTTTGTAGGTACTGCACATGAGCAGATGATGGCCTGCGCATCAGTCAGTGTCTCCCACTTGCTACTTGCATCCAGAGCAGCTGTGTTGTCTTTCCATTTGCCAATGCCATAGCAACACAGTGCTATAATTATGTTCTTCATGTGGGACTTGCCCCTTTTCCTTGCCTGTGTGGAGGACATTATAGAGGTGTGGGGGCTACAGCTTCACAGACAGTAGTTGGGAATACCTCTCAGGACAGGACATGTGGAGACAGCCCAACAACATGGGGGACAAAGCTCCAGAATTGGGTACAGATTGTAAGTCAGTAGTGCTTTTGTACACATAGAAGGTTGCTAGATTAACAGAGTTTGTCTGGACATGCATTTTCTGTGTGACTTGACATCTGACAGTGATATGTCTCTGACATACCTCTCAACTGTCCTGATGTCCACAGACTGTCCAGAGGTTTGTCTGTTATGTTTGGTCTGTTCTGCAGACAATGTCTGTTTTCGTGGAATCAGTAGGATATTCTGCGGAATGTAGTCAGTAACTGTTGACATGCATTGGTGTTTCAGACATCATATCCTTCATGGATGTTAAGTTATAACAAAGCCTGTGACACCAGCAACTGTTTCACTTTGTAACACCATTATGTGAGATATGTCCCTCTTTCCAGCCTCCTGACCCCCCAAGTATGTCATGCTTTGTCCAGATGTCTTGCAGTAAGAGGTTCAGAGGTATGGTATGTCATTATTTAGTGAATGCACTTCAGGTATCATCCCATTGACTTAGCAGATTTTTGGAAGTGGTATGCGGCAGTTGCCATGAATATGGTCTCACACCTTGGACATTCTGTGGAAATCTGTACATATGAGAGTTATGTATGTCTGGCCATTATGAACAGACTGCCAAGATTGTGTAGCAGTGTTGTGTGGAGATGTTTGTTGGGATGAGTAGGGAGAATAGCAGATATGAGTGTCATAGATCCTTTTTCTATCTGACTGTGCATACTGCTACGGCTGCTGGTGGTCTATCAGGTGTGTATGTTTGTAGGGGCAGACTGAGAAATGTCATGTAACACCTCAGGATTCCCAGTACACTGTGAGTTGGACCAGTATATGTTGGTGTAGTGTGTGACTGGCAATCAGGATACGTTTGTTCAAACAGTTGTTCTACTCTAGAGTTCATTTGGGTACTGCTATTTTGTTGTGACTGTGGTGCAAATGGTTGTGGGTGGACATTTTTGCACCACTATCTGCTTTTCTCTACACTTCCATCCCTGTAGTGCTTGATATATTTGGATATGTATGGGTAATTGCCCAGAGATTACTTGGAGTAGTGTTGTGTTGGTCTTAGTGTGGTTCAGAAGGTGCTGGGTGACATGGTTGGCAGCTGTCATGGGTTTTTCCATTCTGTTACATGACTGTGGTCATACCTCTCCACTGTCCAGATGTTTAGATACTGTCCAGATGAGTAGCTCATATGTTTGGTCTGTTGTCTATAACAGCTGTGGGTTTCTGAGAAATCACTGGGATGATGTGGGCATTGACATCAATAAATAATGACATTCATTTGTGTTTCAGACCTGGAATCTGTCTGGAATTGTATGCTAAAGCAAACCATGCCATGCTAGCAGACTAAGAGTACTATGGATATGTAATTTCCCCTTATGTTAAATGACTGTGTGCATGATATGTTTGTAAAAACATTGCAAACTCCTCTACCTCAGATGGTAAAGAGGTATGTTGCTGTGATTGTAGTACTCAGGGTCCTGTGTTCCAGACTTAGAAATGATGACTTTTTTCATTAATGTTAAATGACCAGAATGCATGATATGTTTGTAAAAGCATTATAGCTTTCCAAAGCTTGGATGGTGTAGTGGTATGTTTCTGCGATTATAGTGCATAGCATCCTTGGTTCAATATTTTGTTGCCGGGCAGAACAAAGGCTGATGGAGGCCGAGTGATCAAGGCATTTTAAGCAGTTGTAAGCAGGTTTGCATGGTTTTGTGCAAAGCTAAGTGATGCTAACAGACGTTTAAGCCCTGTTAGCTTCACTTAGCAATGCTTATTCACACTTACACACGCGCTAATTTTCAATAAAGAAAAAAAAAGGGTGATAGGTAAGTGGTGAAATGGGGGCAAGCAAGGGGTAAAACATTAGGAAAAGCAGCTAGGGATGTGCAGTACAGGTGTAGGAAAGGACAATAGTCTACATTTCTTCTGCAGCAACAGCTGTGAATAATGTGTAGAATTTGGAATTTACAGCCTCACAACCCATAGGGAGGGGTGTTGGCGACAGACATTTGCAGAATAATTTGTGGGTTGATTGATTAGTTTCACTGTACATGGGGGAGAAATGTAGAGCTATGTATGGGGCAATGTTTTTTTTTTTTTCAGGACAGATGCCGTTTTTTTTAATAAGGTGAGAGTGGGATGTTGGGGAAAGGCTGTAGGTATGTTTAGGGAGGCAGGTTGGGTAGGATAGGCTGCATTTGCAGACAGACAAGACAGGGGTGGTATATGACACATGAAGGGGGTAAACACCTTTGATGGGGAGTGTGGTTTGGAATCCGAAGCCCATGAGCCCCCAAATGGATACAGTGGGACCGAGGTCCGCACCCATGGGCAGTCACCACTGCACCTTCATGGCCCTGAAGGTGGCTGTGCTGAGGGCTGGACAGGAGGGGCAGCCTGCCACTCAAGATACACCAGACGGCCCTCAATTTGGTGCAGCTGCCCACTCAACTCTGCTTAGATGGCACTGCACACCAATTCCCGGAATTGACTGCGAGTGGCAGGCTCCTGTCTGCTCCCACTCCTGGGGGGGATGGGCCCTGTCCCCTGAGGTGGTTCCACCCAAAGGTGATGCAGGACCAACAGATGAGGAAGTCCCAGGTTGGATCCCAGATGTGCTGGGGCCCAGTGTCATGGCCAGATGAGGTGGAACAGGTGGATCCACCTGGATCAGCCTTCCCAAATGTGCTATGGTGTTGAGGGTTTACAAAATATGTTGGTTAGTCATGAACAACTCATTTCAAGGTAAGGTTGGTTATAACAGCATGCGTGGGTGTTCCAATTAACCCCATAAAACAGATTTGAAACAGTTGCATAGCAAACAGAACACATGCATAAATGGAACAACATTATGCGTCATAACAGCATGCCAGTAACATTGATGGCAACAGGTCACCAACAAAGGTATTTGAACAATGTATGTTAACATGCAACCAATGAAATATATGAACAATAATAGAACACAAGTCCCAATATTAGGTTTGGAGAACAATATATCTGTAGTATATGAATAATAATTATTGATGCAGATGAGGGGTGGGGCAGAGACAAAAAGTCGATTAACAGCTGTTTATGCTTCTATTTTCCACAACAGTACTGCTCAGTACTCTATGGGTCTGCCCTCACTTTACATCTACCTATGGCCCATAGCTTCTGTAGCACAAATGTACCTATTAAACTATCAGCCTGGAATGGTATGAGGCAAACTGTGACAACTCTGGGTACATGACTAGAGGGGACTTGTACATGTCAGGGTTACCATGAAGTGCTGTTATATGAGTGTGCTACTGGCATACTTCAACTGGTTTCCTATATGTGTCCAGGGTTATTGGCAGCAGTGCCCACTAGCCATGATAGTTTGACACTTGAGTAACATGTATCAGGAAGTGTGCATGTTGTATGTACCTATCCTGCTGTCATTTGTAGGCATGTGGTGGGACAGTTGAACAGTTGTGCACAGTTTATTAGTATACCCTTCATACAGCTACTACCAACATTTTCTTACCTGTAAAACCTGTGGAGAAAATATCTGTTAACACTACCCAAATGCTTTTACATATATTCCTGATTCCTTGTGTATAGATATGCACACATCTTAGTACCACTCCCTGGGTTTGAACCGTATCTGGGTGTGCAAAATAACAGCTAAGCTATTTCTCATCACACTGAGCTACTGGGGAGCTGCTGCTTTTTGCTTTCCGGGTTTCTACCTATTAGTCTCTTAGTTAGACAGTCTGAACTTGTAATCCTGTGATGCATGCATGACAGATAGTTAGTGTACTGTGCATTAATCCTTTGAATTACTACAATCTGGAAAGCAAAGGTTAAAACAGGGCATTTATATCTTGTTTTACAGCTCCATTCTAAGTCTACAACAACATACCAGAGTAAACACAACAGCTTGTGTTATAGATGTTTATTTCAGATCAATATTAGTTGGACATACTTTATTTATTCAGTTAACACAGTAACAGTATACCTTCTAGCCAGTGGCGGCTGGTGACTTCAAATCAAAGGGGGGCTGCAGGAGACAGCTGAATGGGTGGGGTCAATGGGAATGGGTGTGGCCAACTAGAAAGAGGAGGAGCTATGATCAAAACCACAAAAACTGTAACTTTAATTAAATACGCTGCCCTGGGTGCCAAACCATCATTATGGGAGTCCAATCAAGAAAAAAGGAAAGTGCAGAAGAAAAAAAATATTTCAGTCCATTGGCTGCATGGCAGCTTACTTAATATCTAGATGGAAACAAAAAGGTTGTGAGGCATGAAAAAATAAATTACTTTTTAAATACATTACTGGAATGCTAGTCAAAATCAAGTATATGAAAAACAAGCAGCACTCAACTCAAACCACTTCTCCTTGCACTCCAGTTCTAATTATAATTTATATTCAGCTTTATTAAAGTACCAAGTAACATGCTGAAAGTAGCAATCTCTGTGATACCCCCACTTGTAAAAATGTTTCTTATCCAAAAAAGACCTTCTGCCTGACAACAACTATCTACTTGTTTCATGGGGAAAACATGATCAAAGTAAAAAAATGAAAAGCAAACAGAAAACAAGCTCAACATACATTGCTTAAAGGATTACTGCACAGGATATTGACCACACATAATAGATTGGCATTCTGTTTAGTTTACAGGTAAAGCCTGTAATGACCTCTTAAAATAATGTAATCCTGTCCTTTATTACAAATACTGTCATATGCATTTCAATACCCAAGGCTTATATGTTATCTAGTTATGTAAGTATTCTCTGCATGGCAACAACAGAAAGGCTTTCAATGTTGGAAATTCATTAACAGTATGCTTATTAAAACTTACTTGCATCTTACAATCTCAGACAAGCTTACCAGATGGTCGTTGAAGCATTGCTACTTAAACACAGAGCAACAGGCACTTTCTGAATAATAAGCATAAATCAACAGTATAAAAATATGACAGAAATCAGAACATTCTGCAAAATCAAGGACAGATGAAAAGCCATTGTAGTACTTGTGTCTACCTTGGATGGGAGATAGTTTGCATATTTACACTGCATAACTGCTTCTTGCCTTGCTTGGACACATCCAGAGTCACTACATGGGGGAGTGGGGTGCAAAAAGTATGTCACAATTTGAAATGTCTCTGGCTGACTGCGATGGCCCTGACACATTTGTCATACCTCTAAACCTCAGAGCAAGAAATCTGGACAAAGCCATACATAGAAGTGGGACAAAGGCCCAAAAATAAGGACAATTTTTAAATATTGCTCTTATAAACTTAGAAAGATAATAGAATTTTTCTGAAGGGTATGAAATCTGAAACTGAAATGTCTGTCATTATTTTCTAACTTCAGTCTTTAATGATTTGCCACTAATTTGCCAAAAAACACACTTTTATGAAAAATGGACCAAAAATGTGATTCAAAAATATAAAATAGCCACACAATACAGCTGGGAACCTGCAATGAAGGGACACTTTTTAATATTAGTACTGCTAACTTGAGCAGCTGACAAAATAAAAGAATCTACATGCATTTCTGAAATAAAAGCAATCTATAACTGGTTATTACAGTTATTTATTAATTGTAAACCCTCCATGTTTTCTTCCAAAATTGCCATTTTGCGGAGAGATTATTAGGGGAAGAGCAACATTTTGAGCCAAAATTGGGTACAGTTGAGAGGTTTGGATATGCCTAATTCTATAAAGCAATTTATTTGCATGTACCTCTCAACTGGTTAATGCAGGAAATCTGGACAAGGCCAAATATATTGGGGGAACATATAAACAGTACTAAAAATTGCTCTTGTATGAACTGAGACAGTTGATAGAATAACAGGTCTTGCTTTAGCATGCATTTTTCTGAAGGTTATGTAGTCTGAAACTCAGTGTCTGTCATTATTTAGTGACTTCATTCCTAAATGATTTGACAAAAAAACACAAATTTTATGAGGAACAAACCAAAAATAAGAAGCAAAAATCTCTTCATTCTGCAAAAATCTGGACAGTTGAGAGGTATAGTTCGCCTGGGGCTGTCTGAGTTTGCTGCCCTTCTCCCCCTCACAAAATCATGGTTGAATGGAGCTTCCCCTACAGCCATTCCAATGAACCCTTACTTGGCTATTTCACCCCATTTACCATAAACACTAACCAGGAAAAGACGAAAAACAAAAACCATAAACACTAATGTGCATACTGCTTTACTTCTGCAATGATTTGGACTTCATTTGAAAGTTTTATTTTGCATTTTACAGCGCAAACACTAATAGATATCATATCTGCTAAACAAAGCAATGCAGTCTCACAATGAAAACAGACTTAGCATTAAAACTTCTCTGCCCTTGAAAACTCACATTCACTGAAACAGAATTGAAACCCACATTCAAAGAAGATACATTTTGCCAGTGGCAGATTAACTTTGGGTTTGGGCTGTTTTCAAATCACAGGCCCCTAGCACACGAAACATACACATGCTCTTTCATACACCTTCCTGACTGTATTAAATTATATTTATTGTACAATACAGTACAGTTTTAGAGGGTGTTTTAAATTTGTTTTGAAATTTTTCCAGTAAACAATGAAACAAAATGCATGCACCAGTAATGACAAAACTGCCCAATTCAGAACATTTCCATCATAAAAGTCTACTCAAACTTCTACAGTCTACCAGTATCAGTACATATGCACAATCTCTGAAGTAAAAGTCATCTAAATAATTCCACATTAAAGAGATCTGTAACTAATGAAGAGGCTGCTGCTAGCAAACAACTTTGTATTTCATTGTTTCATCTACAAATAAAGTGCCCATTACCCTTGAGGAATAAATTGCCTATCTTACACTAAAAAAATGATAAGCTAGCAATATTGCAATAGGGAATGGATGGCAAACTGATAACAGGTTCATAGTTACTAGGTATCTTCGCCAAAAAGGAGTGCAGCATCCACCCCCTTTGCAAAGTACAGTATCAGTAATGCATCTATCTACTGTGGGAGTAGAACCCACAGCCTTCTGCTCTTTTAGGCCCAGTGGACTTATCCCGGTAAACAAATGCAATAAATAAATAAATAAAAGCAAGTATACTACCTGTTGTGCTATTAACAAGGCAAACAGACTCAGCATAAGCAGCACTAAACTTTAGCTCCCCTGCAGCTCTCAGCTCCTTGTAAAATCTACTCACTCAGCTGTATCTCTGCAGCACAAAGAAATCTGGAAAAAGACAAAGTTTATTGTGGGGGGGGGGGCCAAAAGCCCAAAAACCAGGGACACATTTTAAACATTGCGTGTATAATGTTGGAAAGTTGCTAGAATAAAATGCTGTGTTACCACCATACATTTCACTGCCAAGCCTTAAACCCAAGACCCTGTACAAAACAGTCAGAGCAACATACCACTATGCCAAATCAGCTGTTTTGTGAAAGAGGAAGACGGAAACTTAAATGGCTACCATTTAGTGAATTCAGTTCTCACCATAGCACAGCTGTCAACCTCTTAGCACAAAACACCTGAACAAAGCCAATAATGGGTGAATACAGCCCCCAAACATTCAGTGAATTCAGTTCTCACCATAGCTCTCAATCTCTTAGCAAAAAACACCCGGACAAAGCCAGTAATGGGGGAATATAGCCCCCAAACATATTCAGTGAATTCAGTTCTTACCATAGCTCTCAACCTTAGCACAAAAAATCTGGATGAAGCCAATAATGAGGGAATACAATCCCAAAAATAGGGACAAATTTCAAATATCCATCTTATACACTTAGAAAATTGCTAGAATAAAAGTTTTTGCGTTAACATGCACTTTCTGAAGAATATGAAGTCTGATATTCAAATGCGTGTCATTTTTAACATTTGTTAACTAGGAAAGTCTGACTTGGAACAAAAGCTAATTTTTAGCAGAGGCCCAGGGAGAAACACTCCAGACAGACACATGTCTTTGTAAGATGGGAGGTCACTAGAGGAAACAAACACAGACTCCACAGAAAAGGTAAGGCACCCCAGTCAAGAATTAAACCAGAAAACCTGTAGCTGTCAGGCAACAATGCTACCACTGCACCAATGCACTACCAGCTTTGCAAGGACACAAATACAGAAACCACAGATTTTATGAGGAATAGAACAAGTATGAGGAAAAAATCTGCAATTTTTTTTACAAATGGTGGCGGGTAGGGAATTCAGGCTCCTGCCACCTGGGCTCAAGGTACAGGGTTCAAGCCTTATTCTCTACACACCTCCATGTAGCAACTAGGGCATTTCACACACACACACACACACACACACACACACACACACACACACACACACATGTGAATCCACTACCTGTCCTCCACAAAATGTGAATCCTCTGCAGCTAAGTCCACAAAACAGCTGCTGATCCATGAATCTCCTGGCCTGTGCATGGGTCTCCTGTGAGAGATGGCTAGTCCCATGAGAGTAGTATGCTGGAGCCTCCATCCTGTGGGTGATGTAGTCCAGTGACCTTTTGGTCTGTGTGGTCATCACCACACAGACCTCTGGGCTGGAAGGGTGGAGTTTCCTGCCTTTCCTATCCAGACTACCTAACAGAGCAGTCTGGAGCTCTGGAATGAGCACACATGCATGCATGGAGTTCTCAGGAACCATGCAATTGTATTTTTTCAATTTTATTGTACAGGTGAGGGGCTGCAGGACGGGGGGGTCTGCAGTCCTGCAGTCCTATAGCACGAGCCAGCCCTGCTTCTAGCACTACACAATGTACTTCTTCTTAGTTATTTGCACAGTATACTGCAAAATAGATTTTTTACTCACCAGCCTGTTGGCACAGCCTCAGCAGTCTGTTGGTATGGGCTTCGATGTTACTAGCCCTCTCTGCTGCAGCTGTATTGGAGAAAAACAAACATTATGCATACCTGTCTATCACATCCTCAGGTTAGAATTTGGTACACCTATATCTGTGATACTTGCAAACTGCTGGAGCATGGTTGTCCCTGGCATCTTGAATTCACTGGTCCAAGAGCACCCCCTTCCTCTGCTTTAGGTCAGCATAGTGGTGCTAGACCTGCTCAACAGTTTGGTGGATGCCAGTAGCACTGGTGAGATCATGGGCAAGATGGTCCCAGGCCTCCATTTTATATTGTGAGCTCTAGTACTGGTCCTGCAGCAGTCTCTCATCATAGTTACTTACGAGGAGTCCAGCCATGACCCTGGACTCCACAATGCCCCGGCACTGCACCCTAAAGTGCAAACTCTCACCTACGCCAGCCATGGTTCCTGCACAGATTGAACTATAACAGGTACTGGCTGTGTTCCCCCCTGTGTGGTTTAAATAAGGCCTTATTCCTGCCCTTTGCTGTCATTGGCTGATTTTAAAAATGTTGAGCACAGCATAGCGGTGCTGTTCCCTTCACACAGCACTGTGCGAGATGTAGTACAGCTAAATGGACAGCTTAACACTTTAAGAAAATCCAATAAGTGAAAGAGTCAGGGTTTTTTGTAGCTTTACTGAGATTTCTTAACTTAAATACTTTTTCGTAAAACTGCAACACAATGCAAATAGCAACATATCAAAATATATACAATATACAGCACTTCTAAATACAAAGAATTACAACATACAAATTACTTACAGGAGATGTGAATACCAGGGCCTGGGAAAAGAAAATCAAGACTGCATTTCATGAGGGCTAGAATGAAAGCTGCTTTCTGACTGAGTTAGATCACTTCCTGAGGCTTGCTATAATGCTGTAAAACAAGTTAATCTAACTGTTATAGATAAAAGGCCACTAGATGGCAGCAACAGATCAAAAATGTTCAGACTGTACAACTATGATATAAACTGCCTGAATTGCTATAAAGGGCAGAATACTCCCTGCCTGGCATATTACGGGATGCCACTACACTCATTAATATTACTACACACAATAACACATTTTAACCATTTTCAGAAACAAGAACTACAATGTCAGAGACTGGCCTCAAATAAACTTTAGCAGTTCCTTGTTTGACAACTCTTACTTCCACCTTTCTCACTTTACCATCTCTGCTTAGCAACGTGTCAATGATAAGTCCCACAGACCATTCATGCCTGCATTTTTGACTGTCTTTCATTAACACAACATCACCTACTTTAACATTTGGATAGTCTGGAGTCCACTTTCTGTGACTTTGTAAGGTGGACATGTATTCCCTTTTCCATCTTTTCCAGAAGGTGTCAGCAAGACTCTGAAATTGCTTTCATTGTTTTACATGAAGGCCTGCTGTTTTGAAGTTACCAAAAGGAGCCAACAAAGAGTTTGCCTTTTGAATCAAAAGCATGGCTGGTGTAAGATCCTCAGGATTATCTGGATCATTTGACACTGGTACTAAAGGTCTTGCATTCATAATAGCCATAACTTCTGCCATAAAGGTACTTAAATTCTCATGGGTCAGATGAGTAGGCTTATCTTGGAGCAACATTGCACCTAAGATGTGTCTAGCTACACCTATTAGTCTTTCTCAAGCACCTCCAATATGAGATGAGTGCGGAGGATTGAAGACCCACGTGCATCCTTTGTCTTGTATATAATCTCGTACTGCTGTATCACCTGCACAAATATTCAGTTCCTTACAAGCTCTCACAAAGTTTGTCCCTCTATCATAGAGAAGTAACTTTGTTGGGCCACGGACTGTAAAGAATCTTTTCAAGGCATTAATAAAACTGGAGCTGACATAGATTAAATCAGTTCTGTATGTACAGCTCGTGTAGACAGACATGTAAAAAGTACTGCCCAGCATTTGTTGTCAGCACTACCTCCTCTAGCGCAGTGGGTTACAACTGTACACGGGCCAAAAACATCAATACCCATGCTAGTGAATGGTGGTTCAGGAGTCACTCTATCTTCTGGTAAATCTGTCATCTTTTGACTTTCTAATCCCCTTCTCAGTTTACAACAGATAACACATTTGTGAATAACTGCAGACATCAGGCATTTACCACCAAGGATCCAGAAACCTGCAGCTCTGATTGCACCTTCTGTTATGTGATGTCCTTGATGAGCCACTTGGTTATGGTAATATCTCACAATCAGTGCAGCAATGTGATGATTGTGGGGGATGATAATTGGTTGCTTTTCTTGTTCAGTCAATGTCGCAAAGGACAAGCATCCGCCAACTCTCAGCAGTCCATCTTGATCTATAACAGCACTAAACTTCTTGATATTACTTTGTTTTGGCAATGCCTTTTGCTCTTTTATGCAGTCATACTCCTTTCTGAAGTATTTGTGCTGAACAGAAGAGATGATCACATTCTTTGCTTGTGAAAGTTCCTCTAAGCTAACTTGCTGATGAAAACTTTTCCAGCCTCTAAGTAGAGAGCTCTCTGATTTTCTCTGAGAACTTTTGGCAATATTAATAAGTCTGGCTATAGTTTCAACCAGAGTCTTCCAGTCTGAAAATCTTTCAAAACAATGTGAATGAACAGTGGTATTAAAGGCTCTAGTGCTGAAGCTTGCAACTGCTGGTTTAATTTCAGGATCAGCTTCAGGCTCTATGAGAGGATAACCAGTAGCAGTGTCACTTGAATTGTCTTTAACTGGCTGGTAAATAAATTAAGGGCCTGAGAACCATATAGTGTTCTGAAGGAAGGCTGTCTGTGTGGGCCTTGTAGCATAATCAGCAGGGTTTTGCTCTGTGAGTATACAGAACCACTGATCAAGATGAGTTACTTGTCTGATTCTATTTACTCAGTTGGAGACATACAGAAAAAATCTTCTAGAGCTATTGCAGATGTACCCCAGGATGGTTTTACTGTCTGTAAAGAATTTCACAACATACAGTTCCAGGTCTATTTCATCTCTGATTAGCTCATACAGTTCTACCGCTAATACAGCTGCACATAGCTCCAAACGTGGGACTGTATGCGCTGGTCTAGGGCTTAACTTAGACTTCCCCATAACAAACCCAACATGACACACACTTACTGCATCAGTTGTTTTAAAGTAGGCTACTGCACCTATAGCTGTGATGGATGCATCTGAAAAAATATACAGTTCCTTTTTACAGGCTGTCAGTGAAACAGGCCCATAACATCTGGGTATCTTTAAGGCTTTCAAAGCCTGCAAAGACTCCTTCCACTGAATCCACTCATGCAGTCTGTCTTGTGGGAGTAATGCATCCCATTCCCATTTCCCAGATGACAGTTCATGGACTAAGGCCTTACCTTTTATAGTTGCTGGTGCAATAAACCCAAGGAGATCATAAAGGCTGTTCACGGTAGCTAAGATTCCTCTTCTGGTGAAGGGCTTTTCCTCTGAAGAGACCTGAAAAACAAAGTTGTCTGATTCTAGATCCCAGCCTAGGCCTAAACTTTTCTGAAGAGGAAGGGAGTCTGTACCCAGACAAAGATCTTTAAGGTCCTTAGCTCTATCTTCTGCAGGAAAGGCTTCCATGACCTGTTTGCTGTTAGAAGCAACCTTATGAAGCCACAGATTAGATTCTGTCAGCATCTGCTTTGTTTTGTTGAGAATGTCAATTGCTATCTCAGGAGTGCTAGCAGATGTGAGTCCATCATCTACATAGAACTGTCTCAACACAAAGTGTTTGGCATCTTGTCCATAATGTTCAGCTCCTTTTAGGGCAGCTTTACGCATACAGTATATAGCCACAGCAGGAGAGGGACTGTTGCCGAAGACATGTACTCTCATTCTGTACTCCACTACTTCTTTGTTTATGTCATGATCTTTGCACCAGAGAAAATGTAAATAATCTTGGTGGTCCTCTCTCACCAGAAAACTGTAAAACATCTGCTGCACATCAGCTGAGTAGGCTATGGGCTCTTTTCTAAAGCGTATGAGGACCCCTAATAGAGTATTGTTTAGATCAGGACCACTTAACAGTGCCTTATTTAAAGAAATACCTTCACATTCTGCACTGGAATCAAATACAACTCTTTTTATCAGGGTTGTGTGGATGGTAAGCACCAAACATTGGCAGATACTAGTGTTCTTTACCTTGATCCAGTAGTCCTGCAATTGCAGCGTGATTATTATCCAGTAACCTTTTGATGAATTCTGCGAAATCTCTCTTTACTTTTGGCTTTTTTTCTAAGGTTCTATGAAGAGAGTTCAGGTACTTCATGGCTTGCTCTCTATTACAAGGTAAACGATACCTGGGTGTGCAAAATGGCAGAGGGGCCACCCAACTGTTATTATCATCCTGGTAAGTCTCTCTGTCCATGACCTGGAGAAAGGCTTAATCTTCTATGGACAGAGCTTGTTTATTATCATCCTTTGATTTCAGGAACACTGAAACCCCTAGCTTGTCAGTTTCTATGTTAAAGCTGGTATCTTCTTTGCTGTGTGAAGAAAAGTTCCAAAACCATGTTAAATTATCAAAGCTTTCTTTAACAGCAAAATTGTTCTGGCATGGACTGAAAAAGGATGTGCAGCCATTTGTTAACAAAGACGTCTTGAAGGAACTGATGCTGTTTGGCTGGTGAGCTGATCCCAGGCAAACCTCTCCTACAATGACCCACTCCAAGTCAAGTCTCTGAGCATAAGGGGTGTTGACTGGTCCATTAATTTGCTCATGAACTTTGTGTACTTCTAAAATGTATCTTCCAAGAAGCAAAAGGATAGAAGCACCAGAATTAACAGCTGGAATGAGGTGAGCAATTTGGCGGAGGTGAGGGTGATGATAAGCCACCTCTGGAGAAGGAATTTCTGACTTGTCATCAGGTATCAGGTCACACTCTATCAGTATAGGTAATAGGAATTGCTTTTCCTTATCAAAAGATTCAGTAACAAACTCTATGGCTCTTCTGCCTGCAGTTTCCATAATGCCTGTGCATGTCTTTAGAGTACAGGGAGCTGCAGTTGTTTTAATGTTAAAGATATCGAAAAAGTCTGAACTTGAAAGTGATTTGTTGCTCTGCTCATCAAGAACTGCATAAATCTTCACTGCTTTGTCTCTTTTCCCAGTGGGATACACAGTGACTAAACAGATTTTAGAACATGACCGTGGATTTTTACCTTGGCCATAGATTTCAGTCACTTAGACATCACTGAAGAAGGGGAATCCTCTTTGTGATCCCTGCCCTGATCTTTCCTGGCTTCTGCCATCCCTGCTGGTTGTGGAGGTGGATCAGGGTGTAAGGCCACTATGTGTTTCTTACCGCCACATTCTGTGCACTCGACTGATATTTTACAGTCTTTTGCTATATGCTTAGTAGATTCACAGCACTTGAAACAAATGCCATTTTGTTTAAGAAAGGACATTCTCTCCTCAATAGGATTACCTCTAAACCCTTTGCACCTTTTCAGAGGATGAGGCTTCCGGTGAATTGGGCATTGCTTATCAGGACTTTCTGTTGGGCTCACCTTGCTGCTGTCTTGACAGTTTGTGGCCCTTAAAGGTATAACTGTTTTGTGTGTGAACACAGAAGTATTACCATGAGGTTTGGAAGGCTTTTCTGGTCTGGATGGCGGATTACTGCTGCTAATGAAGGCAAAGCTGGGGTCGCTCCTTATCTTTTCTTGATGCTGAATGAACCTAGAAAACACAAAGAAAGGGGGAAAAGCTACTCCATTTTCCTCTTTGTATTTAGCTACAACAGATGCTCACTTTTGTTGCAAGGTATATGGTAGTTTCTCCACTATTGGATTAGTACCATGAGCAGTGTCTAAATATAAAAGGCCTGTCAAATAGCCCTCCTCTTTAGCACATTCTATTTCTAGAAGAAGATCACCCATTTGTTGTAACTTTGTATTGTCTTTATTGCTCAACTTGGGGAAGGTTTCAAACTTTTTCAGTAGAGCACCGTCAATTGCTTCAGGTGAACCATACCTTTTTTCTTGCCTCTGCCATGCCATGTTAAGTCCTGCCAAAAGGTTAAATAATTGTACTCTACGCATGCTTTCTGCATGCTCTGCTGACTCTTTGCCCAACCATTTTATCATTAAGTCCAGCATTTAAGTCTCTAGGTGCACTCAGAAAGGAGGACTTCCATTCCCAATAGTTTTCTGGACAGTCATCAGACTTGATGAAACCTGAGTTAACCATTTCTTTGCGGATAAGATACTTTGTGACATTTTGTATGTTTTGGTGTTCAGACATGTAATCTTTAGGCTGTGGTACTGGGAGTCCTGGATTTCCATTTTTAAGGACCTCTGGAGGTTGTTCTTTTGTTGGTTTGACACTGCTGGTATCAGAAGACTGATGGGGCATACCCGGGACATCTGCTGTCTTTGGGCTGGATTCTCCTTGCATAATCCTAAGTGACTGCTGGCTTGCATGCATACTAGTAAGTTTCTGGATGTACTCACATGTACGTTCAGTAGAGGAGAGAGGTTTCTCTGGGACTTCTGGTTCTAAGTGAGTTATCTCGCTTACTGATGAATCTGCTTCTAGGTAAGCAGTGACCTCTGCTGCCGCAGCAGCTGCACTCTGGCGTTGAAGAATATGTAGGTTAGCTTCCAATTCTGCCTTTTGTCGCATCATAATGGCTTCTTTTACAACAAATGCCTGTTGGGCACATGCCACATCTGCTTTGGCACGAGCTCTGATTACTAAGGAATATGCTGAGGACATCTTACTGGATCCTGATGATTTGGAGCCATGTGACCATGTATCATCTTTTGGGACACTAAAGCTGTTCTCCCTGCCATGCTGTCTCATGGGGAATATATCCTCAGATTTATACTTCTTCCCTGATCTCTGAATCATATTTGCAGTGCAGTGACCTCTTGTATTCAGGACTGCAAGGATCTCCTTTTCACTGTTCCATTCTCACAGCACTGTACAAGGCGTAGTACAGCTAAATGGACAGCTTAGCACTTTAAGAAAATCCAATAAGTGAAAGAATCAGGGTTTCTTTTAGCTTTACTGAGATTTCTTAACTTTAATACTTTTTTGTAAAACTGCAACACAATACAAATAGCAACATATCAGAATATATACAATATACAGCACTTCTAAATACAAAGAATTACAGCATACAAATTACTTACAGAATATGTGAATGCCAGGGCCTGGGAAAAGAAGATCATGACTGCAATTCATGAGGGCTAGAATGAAAGCTGCTTCCTGACTGAGTTACATCACTTCCTGAGGTTTGCTATAATGCTGTAAAACAAGTTAATCTAACTGTTATAAACAAAAGTCCACTAGATGGCAGCAACAGATCAAAAATGTTCAGACTGTACAGCTGTGATATAAACTGCCTGAATTGCTATGAAGGGCAGAATAGATGTGCAAACCCAGTAAGCTGATTTTAGCAATGCTCAAAGGGGAAATTGTTGAGCACTGCTTAACAGTGTAAAAATCTGCTTAGCTGAGCTGACTGCTGCTTAGCATTCACGTCTAAGTATTGCTTAAACTGGTTAAGCATAGCTGAGCACTGCTAACCATTGTTCACTTTTCATTTTCAAAAATATTAGAATAATGACTTCATTTAGTAAGTGTATATTATTTACTTTACATGACATCACTCTATATGCTTTCATTACATTACCAAGGGATGTGACTATACTGTATGGGACACTTGTGTATGCATGAGTAGTTTCACATATTATATGCACTCACATTTCAATTTTAGACCAGCTACACTACCCTGGTTGACAAATATCACTTACTACATCATTTACAAAAAAAATAAATAAATCAATAATTTTAACCACTTTCCTATGTAAAAATAGAGTGCCTCACTTGGTACTTGAACCAGGAGCACCTACATACAAAGCCAGGACTCTAACCATTAAGCTATCACAGTGCTAAGATTTCAGCTGTATATTTTTATTTATCTCCTCTGGGGTGTTTAAGCAATGCTGGGGAGAGGGCCATAACGTGCACACCCACTCAGCTATGCTTAAACATACCTTAGTATGAAAAAAAATATTTTTATTTATTTATGGCCTTGTACAGCTTTGTTACTCTAGGAGGTTGACAGGTATGTGAGGCAGGCATCTGAGCATTCTGCAGACACCTGTACAGTTGAGGGGTATGGCCATATGGCACTTTCATATGGCAGGCATTTGTGTTTCAGTCTTCATACCCTTCAGGAGGTCCGTGCTAATGTTAACCTTTTATTCTATCAACTTTTGGGTTTGTTAGTGCAATGTTTAAAACGTGTCCCTATTTTTGTGGCTTTGTACTTCCTTATTGCTCTAGGAGGGTGAGAAGTATGTGAGCCAGGCATCTGGGCATTATGCAGACACCTGTACAGTTAATGGATATGGCCGTATGGCGTTTTCACATGACAGACATTTGTGTTTCAGTCTTCATAACCTGTAGGAAGTCTGTGCTACTGCAAGCCTTTTATTCTTTCAGCTTTTGGGCTTGTCAATGCAACATTTAAAATGTGTCCCTATTTCTGTGGCTTTATCCCCCATTATTTATGGCTTTGTACTGCTTTATTGCTCTGGGAGGGTGAGATGTCTGTGAGGCAGGCATCTGGGCATTATGCAGAAACCTGTACAGTTAATGACTATGGCCAATAGCCGTATGGCAATTTTCCACTGCAGGGGGTGTGTGACAGAACCTGTCACACACACCCTGCATTGTTTCTTGCTCCCCTAGCTATTTCAGTGTCCATGGACACTGTAATACTCATTTTAATTTCATTTCAGTGTCCACAGACACTGAAATACTGTTTGAAAGTGCCATACGGCACTTTCTGAGTGCAGGAGGTGTGTTCAATGTCCATGTACTACTTAAACATGTCCCCTGCACTCGTTCACTGTTCCTGCCCATTTAGCCTTAACAGCAGCGTGCCTTAATGAATATGCAAGGTGCGCTGCTGTTAATGCTAATGCCAAATGGACATGAACCACTCCTTGCAGGAATAGCACTATTCCTGCATGGAGTTTATTGAATCCAGGGAAATATCATCTGCAAATAAAGCCAACTTTTCTTGATTACACTTATATCCTTGCATTTCTGAATCATTTATTTCTTTGCCAGTAGTTCTAAAAATAATGCAAATAACAAAGGGGAAAGAGGACACTCCTGTCTGGTCCCTCTGTTCAGGCACAATTTATCCAAGAGGAACCCTCCCACTCTAATTTTTGTCTCCGATCCAAAGCTGTAACTTGAACTGATTTTTTATGAACATCTGCGGGTTCTTTCCAGGCAGTGTATCTCCTCATCTTTTCTAGATGATTTTTTTCAGGCTCTTGTATTTCTCTCTTAGTTTCTTCTTTTCTGGTATCCAGGCAGTGCACTTACTAGCCAGTAACTGAATTTACATAAAGTGACAGAGTTCCTGGCCCTTGTCTTTCAGTTTCTTTTTTCAGACTGGGAGAGCAAAAGTTATGTTGCTGATCAGTGCGCAGCCATTTTGTGAGGTGAATTTTTTATGAATAAGCTGACATCATACCTCTCAACCTCTTAGATCAAGAAATCTGGGCAAAGCCTAAAAAAAGTGGGAGAAAAACACAAAAATAGGGACAATCCTTAAATATTGCTCTTACAAACTTAGAAAGTTGTTAGAATAACAGGTTTTGCATTAGCATAATTTTTCTGAAGGATATGAAGTCTGAAACTCAAATGTATGTCATTGTTTTTTAACTTCAGTCTTTAATGATTTATCACTAATTTGTCAGAAAACCACAACTTTATGAAAAACAGGCCAAAAATATGAGGCCAAAATCTGGACATTCTGTGAAAATCTGTACAGTTGAGAGGTATTGGTGACATCACTGCCTTTGCTGCCTTCATCTAGTGCGGTGGCCCTGAACATGTGGTAAGCATTGAAACTCTACACTGATGGATTGCTCTTATTGGTTTTGAATCAGGTCTATGTGAGAATTCACATATCAGTGTTTTCTAGGGTGAGAAATACATGTAGGGAGCGGAGTCTATTGTTAAGGGACTTAGCATTGAGTAGCAATTAACACTGAGTAGCAATGTCTTTATGTTATGTAATTTATGTTCTGATATGTCATGTTGGAAGTTTCAGGAGATTGATATTGTAGTTAGATAAGGATTTAGCCAATATATGAACACCTTTGTGGGATAGCTGGAGTCCATCCCTGACAATGCAGTTAGGATTATCTACTATCTCATTCCTGGCTGATATATATTGTACCCCCTTTGAAGGATACCAGAAGCTAAGCCAATTCTTGAGGTCAATAATCTTTTTTTCCTATTGAAGCATCATTCTTGATGATGGTAGAATGCTGCTCAAGGCTAGGTTTATGCCTGCTTCTAGCACATATTCTAAGAGCTCTATCATGCCTTTCTTTATATAGTCAAGAGGTGCATCTCATGTCATTTACACTGGCATGCACTATGACTGCTTCATGTATGTACTTGCAGTGCAATAACCTGAGTGCATGTGCAATGTGGTGAATCCTGGCATCTGATAGGCAACTGACTGTAACCCACTTTTTACACAGCCTTGTGAGTGTTGCATTAATATGCCTCACTGTGGGGTCATGCATAAATAGTACATTGGATTATGTAGAGATTTGGCTTTTAAGCTTTTGACTTGAGACAATGTGACTCTTGGTTGTATGAGTCATGCTGGGTGCAGCCTATGTTGTGCGGTTGTGAGGTTGCTGAGGGTACATGTTTCTTAGATTACATTTAAAGAGGTCTTTGTGGTTTAGGCAGGTTACATTTAAGAACCTTAACACATGTAGGTCTACGTATTTAGTCTGAATGGTGAGTTATTGATTTAGTATAGTGTTGTATGAAACTGGCAACCTGCTTCTTATTTGCAGTAGCTTTGTGCGAGAGCTATGTCTCCAGTAACATAATATAACTACATCTCTCACAGACTGTGTCACTTTGTTTAAATAGTAACAAGTGGTTGTCAGTAAACATGAGACAATTAATACAGTGTCTCAGAATGCCCATTTCAACCAAGCTGACTACAAACATAGTTGGAAAATTAAAATTCACTGATCCAGATGCTTACAATAGAGCTAAAGGAGAATAGCAACTATGAAGTTCAGAGCTGATTACTAAAATAATGTGGGTCTATATTACGAAAGTGAAAATCCCTAAGCACGAATACCTAAACATCGACCCCTTTACCGCGAACCGCAAAAATCCCGAACACACTAAATCACGAAAAAAAAAAATATCGACCTGTAATAGTCGGCCAGCCCCACCACCCAGTACATACTACCTACCTAACTATCCACTATCCTTATCCCCTCCCTAACCCTAAGGTCTGCAACTACCGCACACTTCCCCTACACACATATACCCAAACAAAATAAATAAAACACATACATACATTTAAAAAACACCTACTTCTAACACTACATTAACTCTTACATACATTACCTATCTATGCACTTACCTTAACCCATATCCTAACACTAAATTTCTATCTATCGCACACTTACCTTACGGAGCTATACCGCAAATGGGCCAACCAAAACAAATCGACATTTCAAACTTCGCGGTTTTGAACTTTCGCGGTTTACATACTTCATGCAATACGGGTCGATGTCTTCATATTCGCCTAAAGGAATCTTCGCTCTCATAATAGGAACCCAAATAATGTAATCGATATTTCATACAGATTGCAGTGGATGCTCCAGAGATGCAATTTCTTGAATGTGTTGCATTATCTTATAAAACATGTGCAAAGCACAATTTCATCATACACATGGTCCTTATTTAACAAGACTTAGCACATACTCTCACACACACACACACACACACACACACACACACACACACACACACACACACACACACACACACACACACACACACACTATGTAAGTATAGATACACACACACACACACACACACACACACACACACACACACACACACACACACACACACACACACACACACAGACACACAATCACTCGTGTGCACAGACACACACAAGCGTGCTTGAGCAGACACACATGCATATGCCTTCACTCCATTCTGTGTACTTCTATTCATATTAGGTCATTCAAAAATTTGTAATCCACTTTTATATACAGGCTCTGCAGATGTTTTCAGTGAAGAAACACCCACATGTAACTCACCAGACAGTGAGAAGCTTCTCTGCTTCCTTGTCATTAGGCTCATGACCACACACTTAACAGTCTGAAAGCAAACAGTGAAGAACAATGTGTTGTTAATCCTGAGCCAACCCTCTTCTTCTCAAAACACATTTTTATGACAAGTGCAAAAGCCTGCTCTCCAACTAGTATATTTATCAGCAATAATAAATGTTTTGGTCAAGGCTGAGAACATTTATTTCAGTTCTGTATATGTCCCCCAAGAGTCGTAAGCTGTGGTGGTGCAGCGGTAGTGTTGTCGCTTCACAGCAAAAAGTTCTCCCGTTCGATTCTCAGCTGGAGCACCTTCTGTGTGGAGTCTGCATATCCTCCCCACGTTTAAAAGACATGTGTGAATGGGCATGCTTTTGTTGAAGGTTGGGTGTTGAGCTGGCACCTCAGCACCCTAAAAATCTACTGCAGATCAGAGTTCTGCTGTGGTGACCCCTAACTGGGAAAAGCTGAAAGAAGAGCAGCAACATATGCCTCCCAGAAGTTGCTCTATTTTAATGAAGACCTTTCTGACTGGGGGCTCCTAATTGAAATCCTAAAACACTTGTACAGCAGTGCATAAAAAGTCATATATTTTTTTCTAGTATTAACATTTCATGTTCTTGCTTTAAACAAAAATTATTTTTCATGTGGAATTAATGGTCTGCATAGCCAACACGTTAAGCTAAAAAATTGCTAAGTTTAATTTTAAAAAATTTGTACAAAAATAAAATAAATAATGAAGTAACAATGGTAACCAACTTACTGTAAATAACAGATCAATCCACAGCCGAGGCTAACAGCAAACATCAAACTGGAACAAAATATTAAAAGAAAACCATCCCCGGGATTCATCAAGCTCTGGGCAAAAATAGTGTTATTGTTAAATGGAGCATTCTGTTGCTGTCTAGGACAGCAGTGTGCCCTGCATATTCATGAGGGTGTGCTGCTGTCTATACTAGACAGTCACAAAACAAGAACGAGCACGGGGAGCATGTCTGGGCAGTGCACGGACACTAAACACAACCCCTGCACTTAGAAAGTGCCATACAGCACTTTCTAAGCCACTCTGGCATAATATTAGAGCTTAGCTCTAATATTATGGCAGTATCTCAGTGTCTGCGGACACTGAAATGTAAAATAGATCATTTCAGTGTCCGTGGACACTGAAACAAAAATAGCAAGAGGAAAGCAATACAGGGGGTGTGTCACAGCTACTGTGACACACATACTGTATTCCTAAAGCACCGTACGGCACTTCTGCATCCTGAAAAAGTAGGAAATGTGTGCAAATGCACACACATACCCCTCAACCCTACAGATTTTCGCAGAATGCCAGATGTTAGCCTCATATTTGTGGTCCACTCTCCATAAATGTATGGTTGTCTGACAAATTACTGTAAAATCATTAAAGTCCGAAGTCAGAGACAGTCGAGTCTCAGACATTATACCCTTCAGAATACTCATGCCAATGCAAAACCCTGTTATTCTATCAACTTTCTAAGTTGGCAAGAGCAATATCTAAAATCTGTCCCTATTTGTCCCCCATCAGGTCACGCTTTGTCCAGATGTCCTGCCCTAAGAGGCAGAAAGCAATGTGCATACCATAAAGGAAAATAAAACACCAATTCAACTTTTTTTTCTGTCCCCATTAAAGTTTAAGTGTAGCTGAGTGGGTGCGCACATACAGCTATGCATAGCAGAGTGTAAACATCTAAAGAAACTAAATAGAAATATACAGGCAGCATAGTCAAAGTGGAATAGTGTAGTGGTTGGAGCTTTTTGCTTAACATGCAGGCATTCACGGTTCAAGCCCCCATAAAGTTCATTCATTTTCATATGTGAAACAGGACTAAAATATATAATTTTATAAATAGCTAGTGAATAATATATATTTGTTCACCAGGGTAATGTAGCAGGTCCAAATGTGAGGTGTCAGTGTTGTACAGATGTGAAACCCACATATAAACACAAGTGTCCCATACAGTATAACCACAAAAGAATGTAATGTAATGAAAGCACATGGGGGATGTCATGGAAGGGAAACATACATATCATAAGATAGCATTAAGAAGCAATTGATCTCACAATCTTGATAGTCCATAAAATGAAAGCTGAATATCCCTTAATCATGTTCAGCTATGCTTACCCGGAGTAAACAGTGCCTAAACTGTTATGTTTACCAATAATTAGCGTAGCTAAGTGGATTTGCACACTGGTAAACAGTGCTTAGTATCTATCTCTGTAAGCAATGCTTATCTCAGCTAAGTGGGTTTGCTTGTCGCTTAGCTCAGCTCAGCATATTCAAATTAGACCAATCATGGCAAAGGGCAGGAATCCAGCCCTACTTAAACCCCACAGGTGGGAATACAACCATAAGCAGTTGCAGCTGATCACTGCAGGCACTATGGCTGGTGTTGGAGAAGGTGTGAATTTTTGGGCACAGCGTTGGGGCATTCAGGAGTCCAGGGTCATGGTTGGACTCCTTGTAAAAAACCATGAAGGGTGACTGCTGCAGGACAAGTACCAGGGCTCCAAATACAAAGCGGAGGCCTGGGGCAGTCTCGCTTGTGACCTCACCAGTGTAACTGGCATCCCTCAAACTGGTGAACAGGTCTGGCTTCACTATGCTGACTTGAAGCAAAGGAATAGGGACCTCTTGGAGCAGTGGGTCCAAGATGCTCAGGCGCGGAATGTTCCAGCCTAAATATGACATGGAAAGGTATGCATAAATGTTTCTCTATCTGCTGTACAGGTGCAGAAGAGAGGGCTGCGAACTTGGAAGCCCATGCCAGCAGGCTGCTAAGGCTGCATCTCGAGGCTGGTAAATACTAATCTAGCAGTAGTCAGGGCAAATAAATAGAATGCAGTAGAATGTCACCTGCCAGTAGTTAGTAATGTGTACTGTTTGTACTGAGTAAACAAGACATTAGCAGAGTAATACTGATGTGCAAGATATATATTAGTAAAAGTGTAGCAGTACCTGTCAATAAAACTCTAAACCACCAGACTGTTGTGTGTACTTTGATATATGGTAATTTGAATGTAGATGTGTAATGTTGACATTAACAGATTAGCTATAAGAAATGTTCCATGGACCGGGATCTGGTCCCTGAATAGTAATGCAGTGTTAACCATTGTTTTTCATATCATATGTCAATGTCTGATTATAGATTATAACAAGCATCTGCCATGCATGAATATCAGAATTACGAGGGAGATTGTCCAAATAACACACTATTATACTGAAACAGTCAGGAACAAAACAGCAGTTCCTCAGTAGCTTGTTGAGCTGCAATACAGCTTTGTGTTCTATTTTTGCACAAACCAGCATGGTTCAAATCCTGTGAGTGCTATTATGCTGCATGCATAGTCTCATCCAAGAATATGTGAATATGTGTAGAAACAGTAAGAAATTCCCTCCACAGGTCTGCCTGGTATGAAAAGATATAAATGATCTGTAAGAAGCCTGTAATTATACACTGTGTACAACACCCACTGTCCAACCACAAGGCTGGAAATGATAGCAAAAGAAGTATGCACTGTCCCTCAAGGGTCACGCTGTAACAGCTAGCGGTCACTGCAGCCAGGTATTGTTAACAGGAATTTCCTCCACAGGTCTGCCAGGTAAGAAAAGGTATGAATGAGCTGTAAGAAGCCTGTAATTGTACACTGTGTACAATGCCCACTGTCCAACCCCAAGGCTGTCAATGATAGCAAGAGAAGTATGTACACCAAGTAGTCCCCCCCAATAAATGTCCCTCAAGGGTCACGCTGTCACAGCTAGTGGTCACAGCAGCCAACACCCAGGGTGACAGATAGAAATCAAGGTGGATTATGGCACTAGCGCACCCACACACACACACACACACACACACACACACACACACACACACACACACACACACACACACACACACACACACACACACACACTTATGACTGCACATATGTAACCACGACTATGTGAATAAATGTAGAAACAGTGAGGTAGTGTTAACAGATATCTCCTCCACAGGTCCGCCAGGTAAGAAAAGGTATAAATGAGCTGTAAGAAGCCTGTAATAATACACTGTGTACAAACATACCACTGCCCAACCCAAGGCCATAAGTTGATGTAAAGTGAGGCAATACCTGTAGAGTAATGATTAGAGCAATGATCACTAAAGTTGTGAGCACTTCAAGCATATACAGTTGTTAATCGACATCTTACTCTCTCCCCCACCTTATCTGCACCAATAATCTAAACACATAAATCAATGAGTATGTTTTTCAACAAACCTATTGTTGGGACATGTATCCTATTGTTCTACAAATATTGAAATGTTTTTCTATCAATGTCCCCTGTTCAAATACTATCATTGGTGTTTTCACCACCAACTCCAAAATGAACAGAATTTTCACCAGAAGAAAAGTAAAAGGCCAGTGTTACCTTCTAAATGTTTTAATAAAATATAAATGCACAGTCCAGCTCAATAAAAACCCAATACCAGGATCAATGTTTTTCAAAAACACAAGATAAGCAGCAATAAAATTCAACAGATAAAAACTGTAAGAAACACAAACACTCCTGAAACTTCTCTAGCGCCTTGGCTCTTAGCCTTTTCAGAGTATACTTTTCATCACATGTCCCTCACCTCTTATACTCTTTACAAAATCAATTATCCACTTAACTAATAAACTACATTAACATCATTAAAGAAAACATTTCCATTGACACTTCCTGTTCAACCCTTTCTGGGTCATTGTATCATATTTCAAGATGAAAATAAATTCCATTTTCCATAATTTCTCTTTTATATCCAACTCAAATATTTGCCTAACTTGACCCAAAATTGTTTCTTTTAAACCCTGGGTATCATTATTGTGAAATTCCTTAAAATGTAATGCCACAGGACTCATTTCCCTGACTTTCTTTACATCTCTTACATGTTCTTTCAGTCTTTCCTTGAAACTTCTCTTACTCTCCCTAACATATACCTTACCACAAGGGCATTTCAGTCCATATACTACTCCTGCACTATCACAGGAATATATACCCTTACTGACAAAATTGTTTTAATTTATTTTATCAAAAGTCTGTGCAACATATTGACAACAACTACATTTTCCACAGGGAAAGGTGCCCTGATTTACTTCCATATTCCTATTTAGCATAGGTAACTGAAACTTTCCATGGACTATGAAGTCTTTTATACTTCTGCATATTGAATAAAAAAAAACTGGGAAGTCAAGAGTTTTAATTTTTTTATTTTTACTCTTTTCCAAAATACCCCAATGATATTTAATTAATTCTACAAGGGTCTCTGAAAAGACAGAAAATTTTGTCACAAAAACATATTTTGTTTTTCCTGTTTATTACTGTCAGCCCTATATCCACTTGTTCTACCCTTACTACCAACTCTTTGTTTTATTACCCTAGCCTTATTCACTTCCATTGTCTTCCTATTATAACCCCATCTATAAATGTTTCAGCTATTTTATTTATCTCTCTCTCACATTCCTTTTTGTTCCTACCTATCCTTTTTATTCTAAGAAATTCCCCATATGGAATAGACCTCATCGTATTGTGGGGATGGCAACTTTCTCCATGTAAAATATGGTTACTTCCTTCAAACTTTCTATATATTCCTGTTTGAATCCTCTCATTATTATTATCTTTCAATGTTATATCTAAAAAGTTCACTCTTACACCTTTTTGGATACCATCAGATTGTATATTATAATTATTACCATGTAGATCTTGTACAAATTTTTCCACTTCATTCCATCCCTTCTTACACACAAATATTAAGTCATCAATAAATCTATAATAATGTAATACATGTTTACCAAAAATGATGTTTTTATATATAAATCTATTTTCAAACATACACATAAAAAGGTTTGCATACATCGGGACTAAACCTGCCCCCATTGCCGTACCCTTCAACTATTTGTATAGCTCTCTATTGAATTCAAAGATATTACGACTCAGACAAAAATGTATTAACCTTAGAATGCAATGAGTCTTTGCTGTATATTTAAGGAAAAATAACAGGGCCTCCAAACCATGTGCAGGTTCTATATTTGTATACAAACTGACTATGTCCATAACTATGAAGAACATATCTTCTTCCCATTTCACATTTTTTATTTTCTCTAAAAAAATCAAAAGTATCTTTGGTATAGGAGGGTAATTTTTCTACCTCCCCCCTTAAATATGTGTATAAAAAGGGCTAGGTTATGTGTAAAATAACTACAAGCAGACACAATAGGTCACCCAGGACGGTCAACTAGGCCCTTGTGAATTTTGAGAACACAGAAAAAATAAGCCATCATATTTTCTTTAACTGCAGACTTTTTATGTGCATCCTCATATGAAAAATATTTCAACCTATACCCTTTCATTAACAATTCCTTGTACATGGCTACTGCTTCCAAATAATTTTCCATTCCCACCTTCACATAAACATTTTCATCATTTAAATGCATGTAACACGTTTTCAAATATTGCAAATAATGTAGCACTACTAATTTTCCCCCTTTATCAGAAGGTTTGAAAAACAGTTCCCTGTTTTGACAAACTTAATAAACTCAGCCATTCCTGCTTATTTAAATTGTGTTTAACAATTTTCCTGTTCCTATTTAATAATTCACATTCCTTCTCAACAGAAAATTGTAATATGTAAGAAAACTATTGTACACTTTCATCCTTACATACAGGTATAAAATCACTTTTATATACAACATTTTCAGTGTTCAATTTGCAATAAGCGTCCATCTCACAATCAGATACATATGAATAAAGACGTGTGTTGCTGGCTTCCGTATCACTGCTTGCACTTTCCCTTTCCATATCATTCATATCCTGAGAAAAATAAGACATTAAATATAGTTTTCTAACAAATTTGAAAGTTTCACATTTCAACTCATATCCCCTTGGTAACACCGTGGGGATACATTTTAAGCCTTTCTGTAACACTTCCATATCAATAGAGGACAACAGAAAGCCTGACAAATTTATAACATAACTTTCCTCACAGTTATTAATACTGCTTGTCTCTTTTATAAGTCCATGCATTGGGGTAATATTCCCCCTGATTCTCATGTCCATATTCCTGATTCCTGGTTCTCTTCCTATTGCCCCTCCCTGGTTCACAAAAAGTTCTTGTCATATAACCTGGACTGGTTGCCTCAGGGAGACCTAGAAAGTGGTTTTCTTCTTCACTGTCCTCATTAGCAAATGAGGATTATACAACAACCCCCCATTAATATTCCAAAATGTGCATGCTGATTGGTCAGCATGCATGTTGTAAATCAGAGTTATAGTAATGGAAAAAGGTCCAGATGCCCAGACTTTTTCCATTAGTATAACTATTTTTTTACAGCAATGGAGAACGAAAGATCTCTGTTGCTTTTTACACACTGTCTCGCTGTTAAATGAGTTTAACATAGTGAGACAGCTTTAAAAAAAGTAACGGAGATCTTCCTATCCGTTGCTTTTTTTTTTAAAGGTGTCTCGCTATGTTAAATGGGTTTAACATAGCGAGACAGCTTTAAAAAAAGCAATGTAGGTTCTATATATATGTATATATACATATATACATACACATGTATATAGAAAAGTATATAAATATATACACACATATATTTAAATATATATGTATATATATATATATATATATATATATATATATATATATATATATATATATATATATATATATATGGATCTAGGATGTTTGCTCTACTGAGCAAATGACCGAAATCCAAATGGCCGGGTATACTTAAGCAAAAGTGCTTTTCACCGAAGAAGCACTTTCGCATAAGTATGCCTGTTGCCAAGGCTGTACTATGGTGTGGGTAAGAGAAATTTCCATTTTCCCCACTGTAATGCAGTCTCGGAGGGAGAATATTAAAGTAGGGTGGGTGTGGGGGCACAGCCCCCCACATAGGGGGTGCAGGGGGCGAAGCCCCCTCCTAAAATGTAAATGTAGTGTTTTATTTTTTTTTTTTGTAACACACTTTAACGAAAGTGCTTTTTCGATAAAAGTGCTTTTGTTAAAGTGTGTTCGGTTATTATGGATTTGGACATTTGCTCAGTCGAGCAAACATCATAGATCCATATATATATATATATATATATATATATATATATATATATATATATATATATATACATATAAATATACCTAAATATATAACAGCTACAAACAAATGCAATCTGAGGGTTATGCTGCTCAACACTAGAAGTCTAAATCTCAAAAAGCACTCACTCGAAGCATTCCCTATTCACAAAGGATGTGCACACATCCAGACTGGTAGCCCAACATAATGCATCACAGATACTGCAGGTGTAGCTAACATAGGGTAAGACAGAAATTCAAGTCGTATCCTGCCATAGGTCCCCAACCATGTCCTAAGAGTGAAACACCATGTTCCTAAGCACCCTGGAGAATAATACTGTCCAACCTAACACTCTCATACTGGTTAACCTCAACTACTCCTCCATTAACTGTGAAAGCTACTCATGTATCAATGCACTTGCCCAGTGTTTCCTGGAATACATTCATTCCAATGGCCTGGACCAGCTCATTTCAACACCCACTATGGGTAGCAATGTCATTGACCTAGTCAGTACTAACATGGGCGACTGTTGCTGTACACCAATAGTCAACTCTGCCATGGTTAGATCTAACCACAATGTCATTACCTTAGGAATCCACATCCCACCCATCCCCCTGCAAAGGTAGCCACCATGAAAAACCTTTCCAAAGCTAACTTTGGCATCTAAAAAAACAGAGGTGGCTAACTTCATGGCAGCCATGCAAATGGAGACTAGTTGCATGACCTCCAAATCACACACCAATTCAGTACGAACACCTACACGAATGCATGGATTCCACCATACCCAATAGAAACAAGACGCTCCCCTCCAGAAAAGGGAAGCTAATCTGGTGGTCCCCTGCCCAAAGAAACTCCATAACAGAAGGAGGGAACTGATATGGAATAAGGTGAGGTCCCAAGACTGGAAGAACCCCCTTATCAGCCTCAACAGAAAGATGAGATTCCTCATCAAATACTCTAAAGCTAGCTGTGAAAACAGAATTGCAGCACACAGTGAAGACAACCACAAGGCCTCCTATAGTTGTGTATGGAATCTACACAGCAATATCAACATGTGCTCTGAGCTACTGCACAATGGGACCTCCTATACTGAGCCAGCAGATATTGCCAATATACTGGCACACAGATTCCGTGGTAACTTTAACCCTCTCCCCACTCCCAAAGGACCAATCACAATACCAGTACACTGCCAGGCACCCAGTAGTTCTGCTGCTTGGGTTAAAACACCACTGTCCAAGGCCAAGAATACAGCTTCTACTGGGCCTGGCAATATCCCTGGCTGTCTTCTATATGTGAACTGTCACCTCACTGGTGTGCCCTGTCCAATCACAGCCTCACCTCAGGCTTTGTCCCTACTGACTGGTGCACTGCTACAGTTATCACTCTCCACAAAGGAGGAGTGGCTGCAGACCCTGGGATGTATCACCCCATTAGCCTGACAAGGCTGTCATGCAAAGCTATGGAATGCATTGTCATGGACCTAAGAAAAAGGGATATGGGAATCTCCAGACTCAGGATCCCACATAGTTTGCTTTTGTGAAGGGAAGATCTTGTCTGTTCAATCAACCTGGTCAACTTCTTTGAGTCAGTCATCAGAGCTGTGGATGAAGGCAAGGGGGTTCATACAGCCTACCTTAACTCATTCCCTCCAGTAGAGCTCTTTTGAGTGTGTACCTTTAACTCCCAGTGGGTGTGGCTTCAGCCTTTAAAAAATTACGTTATCACATTGCAGTTCTAATAAATACTTATTGACAGAGGTCATATATCAATACAATTGTGTTTGCATTCATATATGCTTCAAGATAAAATATTCTGAGACCTTGTGTGTAGCATGGTTTTGTAATTGTTAATGCAAATATTAATAGGGAATATTTGACGCCTAGAGGAGCAGTAGGAGGTAACTGCAGAAACGCCTGTAGACGTCACTCGGCTGTAATCTGACCAAGCCCTTTGATAACATTCTCCACTCAGGAATCATGGATAAACTCACTACGCTGCACATCAACCCCTATAATAGTAGGTGGGTTGCAAACTGTCACACAGATAGAACCCACAGTATGAAAGTAGCTGACCCCAAGTCAGAGTGCCGACCAGTCACAAGTGGAGTTCCACAGGGTTTGATCCTGAGTCCTCTCCTGTTTGGTATCAACTTCTCTAAACACCATGCCAACATGAAGGGATTTTGGTTGACAATGTTTGCAGAAGATTGCAACTTGGGAGCTATTAACTCGCCAAGTGATGTTGATGTCCTACAGAAAGGCCTCATTGAGACCAATGACTGATGTCAGAGTCATGGCTTTAAGCTCAATGTCAAAGAATGTGTTGTCATCCCCCTTTGGGATGTCAGGCACTACAGGGATGTTACAGCACCAAATATCAGACACCAGTGTGAAAGTGCATACCCACAACGAATCCCACCACAGTCACAGTCACATAACAGTAGGTCAGGTGTGTGAAGAAATACATAATCATTTTCCAGTCACACACTACCCCTAAATTTAGTGGCCCAATTCTCAGTGTAGTCTGAATCCTGACCATGGTACAGGACATGTCACAATCTACCCCTACAAAGGCATACAGCCAGTAGACCAGCAGACACTGGAGCAGCATGTACAGTCAGATAAAAAAGGAGCCATAACACTTACATCTAGCCCCTCCATACAGAGCACAGATAACATGTACACATGACATGTGTACACAATCTTGACAGTTTGTCAACAATGTCCAGACATACACAGACCTCTCAAATGTACAGTTTACCTCAGGAAAAGCAGGCTCAGGACTGATATATATGGCCTCTTCCTTGTACCATGTCTGTGGGTCTACTACATCACAGTGATGGTAGCAGGAATAAAGGCAAGAAATAATGATACTAAATACGTCTGAGCCTCATAGTGCATGACATCTGGACACAGCCATAGATTGGACATATTGCTGTCAGAAATTTAGACAGTTGCTGATGTTACTAGGTTTGTTGTAACATATCCTTTATGAGGAATATGAAGTCAGTAATACCAATGGATATTGGTATTTACTGACTGCATTCCCCAGAGTCCCTGACTGATTTTCCAAGTACAACAACTGTCTGGGAAGCAGGCAAAACATAACAGGCAAATGTGGCCAGTCTGTGGACAGCATGCCAGTGGAGAGGTATGTCAGAGACATATAACTGTCAGACATGATGTCACTCACTAAATGCATGTCCACACAAACCCTGTCACTCTATCAACCCACCATGTGTATAACAGCACTGATGATGACATAAAATCTGTTCACAATTCTGGAGATATGTCCCCCATGTTGTTGTGCTGTCTCCAAATGTCCTGTGCTATGAGGTATTCCCACCTACTGTATGTGAATCTGTAACCCACAACCTCTGTAATGTCCCTCACACAGGCAAGTAAAAGGGCTAAGGCCCACATAGTTGTATGTCCTTAGTAATACAATACCTGACATCCGCACATCTGCACAGAGGACAGACAGACAGTGGACAGCAAACATGTTACGCATTAGGATGAATGTCCTGAAGGATAGAAGCCTGAAACTGAAATGTATGCCATTACTATATGACAGCAGTCTTTAGTGACATAGCCAAAAGCATAGTACTCTACAATTAATATAATAATATTATATTAATATCCAATAGGGAATACATTAAAACATACAGCTGAAACACCAAGAACAAGATAGTGTAGTACTCAGAGTCCCAGCTCTGCATGCAGAAGTGCATGGTTGGAGTACTACAATACGCAATATAATCTTACTCGGAAAAGCAGTGTCAAAAGCACTAATTTCATAATACAATATGTTCATAGGTTAGTACTAGGCTAATTACCCCATGTCAGAATCAAACCCTGCACTTTGTGTTTCTAAGGTAAGTACCTTAACCATTACACCAACCTCCCACCAAAATGTTGTGTTACCACCATGCATTTCACTAGTAAGTCTTGAACACAGGACCCTATGTGCTATAGTCAGCGTAGCATACCACTATGCTAAATCAGCAGCTGTGTGGAATCATGTTTGTCCACTGTAGCTAGTGTAACATGCAACTGTGAGTGCATATAACAAGTGATACTACCCATGTATAAAAAATTAATAAAAACAAAAAACATGTGATACTACCCATGTATACCCAAGTGTCCTGTACAGTATAGTCACACCCCTTGCTACTGTAATGAGAGCACATAAAAGCATGTTATGTACAGAAAATTAAACAAAGCTATTACATGATGTCATTACTCTATTTTATGAGACTGGAATGTGAGCAATGGTTGCCAGCCTGAGCTATGCTTAGCAGGTTTACACATTGCTTAAATATGAATGATAACCAGTAGTTAGCTCTGCTAAGCATATTTGAGCACTAGTAAGCATCGGTAAGTGAAGCCTACACAGTTTAAGCTCCTATTGGTTTAACCATGTTTTCGCACCGCTTGGCACCACACAAACCCACTCAAACCTGCTTACAACTGCTTTAAGTGCCTTAATCCCTCTGTATACAGAAACCCAGCTTCTGGCCAGCAACAAAATAATCAGCTGTGCTCAGTCTTGAATGTGGGATGCTATACACCATAGTCACAGCAATTTACCACTAGTCCATCTTAGCTGTGAGATGTTAGGATGCTTTTTACAACATATCATGCAGTACAGTCAGTTTACAATAGGAAAGACACACTGCAATGAGGAATGATTATCTACAAATATATACATGAAAAAATATATTTACATACATATATATATATATATATATATATATATATATATATATATATATATAGAGAGAGAGAGATAGATATGTGTGGAGATACATATATATGTATAACAATATATAGATATATTACCAAGAAATACTGATGTGTGTGTGTGTGTGTGTGTGTGTGTGTGTGTGTGTGTGTGTGTGTGTGTGTGTGTGTGTGTGTGTGCGTATATATATATATATATATATATATATATATATATATATATATATATATATATATATATATATATATACACACACACACACACATATATTATATGCATACATGTCTCTAAATGCCCATACAAACATATGCTGCTGATAGACCACCCATAACTGGGGCAGCATGCACAGTTGGATATAAAAGGATCCATGACACTCACATCTGCCCCCCTCAGTCCAAATAATAAGTGAACAGTACACTGCTACTAAACCATGATAGGCCATACACAATGGCCAGACATATACAGTGACCTCTTAACAAAACAACTACAATGAGTAAGATAGTAAACAAAAATACAAACAGCCAGTAATTCACACAAGTTCATTTTACTCTTATGTCTTTGCCAAAGCCTTCAAGGAGTAACACATTACAAGAAATACTTTCCTTAATTAGAAGAAGCAATTAGCACTTAAGTACATTTAAATACATAGCTGCCAATTACACTCCTAATTCAACCCCTAGGGGATAAAGTATTACATTTAAAAATATTCATTGAGTATGTACATAACAATTGTTCTTTTATGACTGTTTGACCAAACTGAGTAACAGACTTTTTCTAAAGCAGTACCTTGTAACCCACTACACTTAATTACATGTACATGCACAGCCTCCAATTACACTACTCATTCACCCCCCTAGGGGATAAAGTATCCTATTTAAGAATTTAAACCGATTCTGTACATAACAAATGTTCTTTCATGACTACTACTCCTATGGTGAGAATTATTGAAATGCACAGCTATAGAACTGTCTTATTCCTCATCAGTAATATGTCTTGCATGTTCTAATAGCCTAGTTTTAAAACATGTGTTACGCTCCCTCACATAAAATATGTTACAAGGGCATTTAAGAGCATTCTCCATACACCAACCTCTTGAATATGCAGAGTCCCACGTGTTGTCTACCCTTTCCCTTCAGCAGGAATGACAGAACAAAATAATGGTAGACATAACCTATTAACCTCCTACTGTATGGCATCTGTACCAAGCCTGACATAATTTGGGACAGAGGCCCCAAAACATGGCCATACTTGAAATATTGCTGTTATACACTGAGAAAATTGCTGGTGTTACTGGGTTTGTTGTAACATATATTTTCTGAGGGATATAAAGTCTGAAACACAAATGGATGTTGGCACGTACTGATTGCAATCACCAGATTATGCCTCTGATTTGCCAAGGACACCACCTGTCTGGGGAACAGACCAAACATAACAGGTAAACTTCTGGCCATTATGTAGATAGCCCCACAGTTGAGAGCTATGCAGACACAGAACTTTGTCAGACTGAAACCCATGCAAAAGTAGCATGTTCAGACAAACCTGTTAAACAAGCAGTATTCAAAACAGCAATACTCACATTCTGCCCCTAAGTCTTGAATCTCCTCCACCATTTAGTTAGCTTGTCTCCACAGGTCTTGTTCTAAGAGGTATTAGCTCACACACCCCACAGTAAGACGTTGTCCTGTTCGATTCTCAGCTAAAGTGTCTTCTGTGTGGAGACATTCGTGAATGGGCGTACCTTCGTTGAAGTTTGTGCATCAGGGCTAGCAACTAGGTATGTAAAAATCTACTGCGAATCATTAGCAGACCAGAGTTCCACTGTGGCAACCCCTAACCGGGAAAAGCTGAAAGATACAACAACAACCTCCAGGATCTCTTCCTCACAGGTAAGGGAAAGGGCCAATGCCCACACGGAGTACTCAATTATAGGAGTGTGTTGCCAAGACATTGGCTATTGGAATAACTACACAGCTGTTCTGCATGCAGTCAGCAACTGGGGAACACCAACTGGTGCTCAGGCCATCACATAGTCATGAGCACTACCTACAAAAGACAAACTGCCATCTATTCAAACCACCTTTATTATAGACTGTCCATCAGTGCAAAGCTGAAGTAGTGAGAGAAAAAAAAGGATATATCTGTGAAATATCCAGAAAAAAAAGGTATGTGAAACAAGTAAGCATGTAATTGAATGCAGTAGGTGGTCTGTAATAATGGAAAATAGGGGGTTGAAAGCATATGTCTCAACAAGACTTGCTGTACTGATGTACTGCTGAACAGCACTGATGGCCATAGCATGTGGCTCTGTCTGTAGTGACTAGGCCAGCTACTGGGATGGTGTACATATCCATATGTTACCTGTGCATATAACTATGATACACATTTTGTCTTGTAAATATAAGACAACTATACAGAATATGTGCAGAGTAAAGTACTGCTGCAGATGTGTGTGTTGAACTGCATATTATATACCGAGCTCATACCATTCAACTGTCCAGTGTTCTGAACACTGACCATATGTGTGCCTCATATTTGTAGTCATTTACCCATAGAGTTGTGTTATGTCAGTCAAATCCTTGCCATATCTGTGAAGACTGACATTACAACATCCCCCTTCATTGTCCTCTGAGTTTTCCCATTCGGGATTGCCAACGTGGATCATCTGTTGCCATTTCTGCCTGTCCCCTGAATCTTGCTCTATCATACCAACCACCAGCATGTCCTCTCTCACCACATCCAGAAAGCTAATCTGAGGCCTTCCTCTCTTCCTCTTACCTGGCAGCTATATCCTTAACATCCTTTTCACAATACACTCAGCACCCCTCCTCAATGCATGTCCAAACTGATGTAATGCTGCCTCTCCAACACTGTCTCATATCCGTCCAACATGGCCTGAGCCTGTCATATACACATAGCTAAACCTGTGCACCCATGTCACACCCAGTGCAAATCATAACATCTGTAACTCTGCCATGTGCAGCTCTGAATCCTGCCTTTTTTTCAATGCCACTGACTCCAACCCATATAACACAGGTGGTCTCACTACACTCTTGTAGACCTTACGTATCATGTTTACTGGTATTCGTCTGTCACATATCACTCCTGACACTTCTCCACCCTCTCCATCCTGCCTGTACTCTCTTCTTCACCTGTCCTCCATAGTCCTCATTACTCTGAAATGTTGATCCCAATCATTTGAACATATCCACCTTTGCCAACTGTACTCCATGCATCCACAACATTCCGCTAAGCTCTCTCTCATTCACACACAGATATTCTGTCCTAGTGCTGCTGACCTTGATTCCTCTCCTCTCTAGAGCATATATCCACCTCTCCAGGGTCTCCAAAAGCTGTTCTCTACTCTCAATACAAATCACAATGTCATCTGCAAATGACATAGTCAACAGGAACTCCCATATGATCTTGTCTGTCAACCTGTCCATCACCACTGCAAATCAGAAAGGGCTCACAGCTGATCCCTGATGTCATCCCACCTCTACCTTAAACACATCCAAAAATCCCAATGCAGACCTCAGTGCTGTCACGCCACCCTTGTACATATCCTGTACCACTCTTACATATATCTCTTCCACTCATGACTTCATCATACTATACCACAACCCCTGTCTAGGCAACTTGTCATATACTTTCTGTAAGTCCAGAGAGACACAGAGCAACTCCTGAGCTTCTCTGTATTCCACCAGTAACAGTCTCAGAGCAAACATCACATTGGTAGTGCCCTTTCCATGCATGACATCATACTGCTGACCAGTACTCCTTATCTCCCTGCGTAACCTAGCTTCCACTACTCTTACCCATGACTTCATGCTGTGACTGGTCAATGTTATCCCTCTGTAGTTATCACAGCTCTGCACATCAACCTCATTCTTAACACCATACCCAAGCACTTTCCCTCCACTCCTCATGCAACCTCACACTTCCCAAGATAACAGTAAACAGTATGGCTAACACACCACTGCCATTTCCCCTAAACAACTCCATGGTTCCCCAGGTGTGTAATGTGGTCCAACACACTTGCCAGTATTCATCCTCTTCATAGCTCTCCTTACATCCTCCTTGTTAAGCCATTGCACTTCCTGATTCACCATACCCACATCATCCAACCTTCTCTGTCTCATTCTCTTCATTCATCAGCCTCTCAAAGTACACTGTCCATGTGCTCAACACGCTCTCCTCACTTGTGAGTACATATAACTCATCATCATTTTTCTCCCTTATCTGCTGTACATCTTTCCTAGCTCAGTGCATCTGTCCAGCTAATCAGTACAATTCCTTTCATTCCTTCTTAGTGTCCAACCTGTCATTGAACTCTTCATATGCCCATTCTCAGCCTTTGCTACCTCTCTCTTTGCCATGCACATCATCTCCTCATACTCCTGCCTACATTCCTCATCTCTTTGACAATCCCACTCCTTCTTCCCCAACATCTGTCTCTGTATACTGTCTAGTACTTCTTCAGTCCACCAACAGGTGTCCCTGCACTGCTTCCTGCATCCATGTCACCCCAAGCACCCATCTAGCTCTCTCCCTTACCAGCTCTGCTGTACTTAACCAGATATTTGATAGATTGTCACTGCCACCCAGTGCCTGTCTCAACTCTTCACTGAACTCCACCTCACAAGCACACTTTTCCAATTCATACCATTTGATCCTTGGTGCTGCCCCCACACTCTTCCTCATCTCGATCATAAACATCATGTCACATGCCGACATTCTCTGTTGCCTAAATACAGTTTTTCCTGTCACCACTTTACAGCCTCCAATCTCCTTCAAACTGGCCCTCCGACATTGAATATATTCCACCTGTGTGCATCTTACTCCACTCTTGTATGTCACACTATGCTCCTCCCTAGTGTTATAGTGTGTTTTCACCACAGCCATGTCCATCCTTTTTGCAAACTCCACTACCATCTCACCATCTCCACTCCTTTTAACACCATACATACCCATCAATTCCCCACCCCCTCTGTTCCCTTCACCAACATGCCCATTGTCATCTGCTGCAATGATCAGTCTGTCACCCTTGGGTACAGTCATCACCACGTCATCCAACTGATGTCGCATTTTTCTTTCTCATCCATCACACAACGAACTTGCATAGTATGTGCATTAACTGCTAGACTGGTGTTGTGCAACAGTATCAAAGGGAGCCTAATTGTATAATTAGGGGATGGTGCATCAATAATTCAATTAAAATGTTCTTTAAAAATGGGTGGTGTTTGCTATGTAAATTGTATTCCGGGAGAAGGCGAAGGCCGAGGTACCAGAATTAAAAATTTCAAACGTACAGCAACTGGTGTTCTTCATTTCGTATATGTATATACTTGGAGTTGTGAAGGAGTGGAAGAGTTGTTTTTTTGGTCATCATTATGTCGGTGAACACCAATTCTGTCACCCAGTTGGGTGCACCATCTGTTCAGCCAGTGAATCTGGCAACCCTATGGAAGGAGAGGGAAGAAAAAATGGCTAATAATGACCCTTGGGAAAGTGCAAGTACAGATTTTTCCGAGAGGTATGTGGAACTGGAAAGAGCTCTGATAAAAGAAGTTACAACTTTTTATGATTTGAAGCTGCTTGAGAAATATATTAAAACCAATGTCACTCCGGGAGGTCTGAGAGTCGAACGCCTACCAGCCTTTGAATTTTCTGATGACGAGTTGGACTTATCAGCTGAATGGAAGGACATTTCAATAAAATGCACTCTGGGTTGGTTAGGTGCCTGTCAAAAGAAATGAAAGAGTGTTAAGTAAAACTCGCTCATCCATTTTGCTACTGCAGGACAAATTGATCGATGAGAGCTCAGTGTCTGTTTTTAATAAGAACATGGTGGAAATTAAAAATAGAGTATCCAAAATAGAAGCAGAAGTGGTTTCCCGTAAAAAAAGAAAATATCTTCGTGACATCAAGGATCATGAATCGGGTAAGCTGTTTTCTTGGCAGTACAGCTTTAAGAGGAAGCGAGGCGCTTCCTGTGACGTCACCAGGGGCCCGAGATCCACTGGGGGTGAGACCTCTGCATCATCGGCGGATGAACTGAGCAGTAGAAAGAGTGTTTCTTTCGAGAGTTTGAACATAGAGCATGATTCCTGTGCGGGAGCGAATGGAGTGGCAAGCGACACAGACCAGACAGCAGTGCAGCAGAAAGGAAGAGGTCGTCGTTTTCAAACCAAGGGAAGAAGGAGATGACAGCGCAACCAGATTTAATGAGCAGGGAAACGTTTTTCCGGAGATTAGTTTCGCTAATGAGGGAAGGTTACAGCAGGATTTTATGCTGGACTCTGTGTTGGAAGAGAACATTGACATTACCAACGAAATGGTTCTCATACAGGATGTTGCAGCAGTTTTTGGTGATAATGTGGACATTTGTGAAGGTGAGAATTACAATATTGTAAATATCTCGGATTTACATATCTCCGAGAGTGCTAAACAAGTTTTATTTAAAGGCACCAAATTTGTACCTGTTTGTTTTCCATCCTTAGCTGACCTATCTTTGGAAATTAAGCAGTTTTGCAGAAAATTGCATTTAAAAGATTTTTTTGGAAATCAAAGTTTTTTGTTTCATAACAGAAACAATGATGGAATTAATAATAATGTTGTAATTTCTGATGGTACAGAAAATGTAGAACTTTTTGATGATTCCTTATTGAATTTAACTTTACATGAAAATGATTTAGTGGATATCCATGCACAAGGTGAAGTGTGTGAAGTTGGGGGGGGTTTGCCTTTAGCACTGGTTATGGAAGGCTAGCAGTACCCAATGTACCTTGTAAAAGTGAGTTTATGCCACCCAGAAAAAATTTGGTCATTAATGTTTTTGAGAAAATACTATTAAAAACCTTAGAGGAAGAATATAAGAAATTTCGTGGAGAAAAGAAAAATACAATTTAAAGAAGGATGAATGGAAAGCTTTGTGTGATTTAAAGGATGTAAATAACCTTTATGTATTTACTCAAGCTGACAAGGGTGGGAACTGGGTAGTTCTTTCCAGGGACAAATACAATTCCATGGTACTAGATTTATTAATGGACACCAATACCTATTCTGAATTACCTTTAAATCCATTAAAAGAATATAATACATTATTGTTGGATTTATTGGAAAGGGGAGAAAGGCTTGGCTTTTTGTCTTCAGTGGATGTCAGGAAATTGTATGTCAAAAATCCTAGGATAGCGAAATTTTTCACCATTCCCAAAATACATAAAAACATTAGGAATCCACCAGGATGCCCTATAGTTTCAGGTAAGGGAGGCTATTTACAAAATGTAGGAATATTCCTGGATTCTTTATTGAAAGGTCACTTGGAAAGGGTACAGTCACATGTTAAAAACAGCGATGAGGTGTGCTTTAAGGTTAGCAACATTGTATGGGGTGATGATTTCTACTGGGCTAGTGTGGACGTCAAGTCTTTATATACCAGCATCAATAGGTTCCATGGTCTAAAAGCAGTAGAGAAAATGTTGGGGGATGGACCAAGAACATTTTTTATCATTAGTTTATTGGACTTCTGCCTAACGCATAATTGCTTTGAGTTCGAGGGAAGGCATTTTTTGCAAAGGGAGGGCACAGCAATGGGGGCAGCTTTTGCGCCCTCATATGCTATTTTGTTTATGGCCCATTTTGAAAATTGTCATATTTATCCTTCTGAATTCTATAAAAGCAAGGTAGTTAAATATGTGAGATTTATTGATGACCTCTTATTTTTATGTAGGGGATCACCAGATGAATTTGGTAATTTTGTTTTGGAGATGAAGCAAAATCGCTGGGGATTGGATTTTACTCACATTATAGGGGGCAGAAGTATCCAATATTTGGATGTGGAATTCTATGTGTGCCAGGATAATAAGATACATTACAAACCACACTACAAAAAGACCGCAGCTGAAAATTTTCTTCATGCCTCTAGTATGCACAGTGACTCTTTGATAAGATCTTTACCATTGAGTGAGTTTAAAAGAATAGGTAGGCATACCTCTGAGAGAAGTTTGATTCCAAGTGAATTCAATAAAGTTGAAGGAAAATTGGTAGGGAGGGGGTATTCCGAAGTGAGTGTTAGGGAAGCTAGAAAGAAGGTAGAAAGTGAGTTAGGTCTTGTTAAATGGTCTGGCAATCGGGGCAGATCCTGGATTTTTGGGAATTTTGGGAATTTTGGGAATATTAGGATTGGTGATGATAATGATGTCGGCAAGGATAGGTCTGGTGACAAAATATTTTTTGTGACCAGATATTCCCATTTCTCAAACATACTAAAGGAAATAGTGTGTAGATTTTGGCCCATTATCTGTGAAGATGATAGAATAGGAAAACGTTTTCCTTCAAGAGGGGTAGTGTATATCATAGGATGTGGATGTGAGAAACAAAATTGGTACATAGGCCAAACTACTAGGAGGGTCAAATTGAGGATCCTAGAACATCTAGGAGACATAAGGCACAAGAGAATGGAGAGTCCGGTAGGAAGACATTTTTGTGATAAACACAGGGGGGTTCCAGAGGGATTTGTATTTAGTGTATTGGGCAGGCCCAATGTATTTGGTAATGAAGCTATGTTCCGGGAAAAAATTATTATTGATGGAATCTAGGTTCATTTTCAATTTGAAAACATTGTTTCCCAATGGGATGAACATGGAAGTTTAGTGTGTATTCCACATATCTCTCGGAAATAATTAGTTTGAGGAATTGTTTGTTAATAAAATTTCAATGATATGTATGTAAGGGCAATGTGGAAAGTGGTATTCACATTTATTAAATTAAATTATATTATGCAGTAGGACTATAGTAGGTCTTACTAAAGAGTAAATAAAGAAAAAAAGCACAAGTACTGTTCATATTACAGTTTTTATGAATAAATGTCATATATATTTTTTGTAATAAATTTATTCATGCAATAGAGGGAAAAATGCTAGATTGTTGTTGTGCAACAGTATCAAAGGGAGCCTAATTGTATAATTAGGGGATGGTGCATCAATAATTCAATTAAAATGTTCTTTAAAAATGGGTGGTGTTTGCTATGTAAATTGTATTCCAGGAGAAGGCGAAGGCCGAGGTACCAGAATTAAAAATTTCAAACGTACAGCAACTGGTGTTCTTCATTTCGTATATGTATATACTTGGAGTTGTGAAGGAGTGGAAGAGTTGCTTTTTTGGTGTGCATTAACAACAGTCATCATTACACCAGCTTACAGCTTCAGAAACATCACTCTATCAGACACTTATGTCATCTTCCAAAAACACTCTTGGCATACTGTTCCTTCAGCAGAAGCCCTACCACCCCCTTCCACCTCCAGTCCTCACCTTGATAGCGCAGTTGTGACCTGCCTACCATACACCTAGTCATAATCCCCTTCCATGTGGTCTGTTGCACACACACAATATATCAACCATCCCCTGGCCATCATATCAGCTGTCATGGTCCCTATACCACTCATACTGCTGACATTAACAATTCTTATCATCAATACCACCCTCCTAGCCTTTCCCCTCTTTTCCTGCCACATGACTCTTTAACATCCTCCAGGGGATGCCTGTCAGTGCAAAGGCTACTGTACTATTGAATGACTTAAGTATGTTACAACAATATTGAGACACTGTCACTGATTTTGTCCCATTGCACCCATGCATGCATGGCATTCTACAGATGTCCTGCTGTAACAGGTTGAGAGGGATGACTGCACAGCAAGAGTGTGAATTTAGTGTGCCATACTGACATAGAACAGACATGTATGTGAGGTATTAGTTATGCATGTCAGTATGAATAGGTGTATGTGTCCACCTCATGAAAACAGACATGGGATGCAAAATGCCAGTTAAAAAAGCTGTACATGTTGTACACGTGTGTAATCTTAGTTGCTGTGCACCCAAAAGAGTGACATTTCTATTGCTACTGATTGTTGCATTGTCTTGAAACAGCCATGGTTAGTACAATAAGCATGATTATCATTACTAACTTGGAGAGGTGTCCAACTGTGTTATGGCTTTGTGGCTATGCCCACTACAAACAACTGATTGAACACATACATGGCTATATGGACTCAGCAATGCCTTACTTGTCATACCTGCCTCCACCAACCTAGAGTAATCCCCTTTGCTGGACAGTAGCATTACACAAACCACAGACTTGGTTCCTATAGTAGCTGTTCATGAAAAAGTAGGGGCAGGAACCAACCTGGCATCAAGACAGCCATTGCCTGAACAAGCATATAAGGTCACAGGTGGATTACTGTAAGGCCACCTATGAGTATGAATTGGAGACATCCACCAGGGACAATCACAAGGCCATTTTCCTATATGTCTGCAATCTCGGCGGCAATATACCAACCCAACCTGTAATGGTGGCCAATCAGATCACATATACACACAACATAGCTACAGGCAACCTGAAGGAGATAGGGTTAGGGCAAACATCCCCCAGCTCAGCATCACTATAGGTGGATATGTACTGCAGCCACACCCCTCCCCCCATCACCAGTGAGCAGGTACATATAGCCTACTGAAAGGTAACAAATGTAAGTATACATGGGACATCATATCATCCCTGTCTGCTTCCTACATGACCTCAGGCATGTGCTCCCAGCTGCATTACACACTGTAGTCACACCAAGTTGCAGCACTATCCACACACCATCTGTATGGAGGATGGCTAATGTCATCCATTTAGACAGACCTGAATGAGGAATGATGGATTATGCAAACAACTTGCCCTCACTGTGGGCAATATGACTCATCAGGACCAGGAGTGCAATGTAAGCTGATACTGTGCTGATAGATTAGAGGGGTATGGTGTGATTGTGAGTGGTGGCTACTGGTATGGTTGTGAGTGTTGACTACTGGTATTCAAGGTACATGTACAGGTACTGGACATACTGTTGCCAAATATAGGGGGTCCTGTGATGTCTTTCCCTGTTAGTGTCGACCAGGTGCAGTGTCACATCACTGGCAGGAAACATTTCACCAGCGGAATGCAACCTGATAATGGAAGCCATAATAAAGAACCACACAGTACTGTTGGGCCAAAGGCAGCAACATCTGCGGGAGAGGAACACCCTGTGGGATGACTCTGTCCACAGGGTAAATTAGGTGGGCCTGCATGCATGTACATATGAGCAGGTGCAGCATCATGCCACCAACCTCATATGCCATGCCTGGCAAAGGGCTGCTGCCATGGCCAGGAACCTCACAACCACAGGTGGGAGCCCAGCCATGCAGCCCCCATTGACACCAAATGAGGAGCTCCTTGCTAAGCTTGGGCCACCCATCACAATACAATACCAGGGTACAAAGCTCCACTTGCTAGAGGTGGGTGGCACCCACACAATGGACAAGGAGTGTGCAGGTAAGGTCCCAGTGGGGATTAGTAGACTACTGTATGAGACATACGTGTATCTGTACAGTATCTACATGCATGTGCCAGGTCAGATTGCAGTTGTGGATGAGGGTTTCTAATGCACAGAAGTGCAAATCTATGGTGAACAACAAATTGTGTAGTATTGGGTGTTGTACTGTAAATGTGCAGATATGCTGCATCCATCCTTTACTAAGGGCACATGTAAGTCTGCTGACAATACCTCTCTCTCACAACTAAATAGGTCACTCTGGTCTGCCTATGGGACAGCAGCCTGAAGATGGTGAGTATGGAATTGTTCAGTTTTGCTTTGGCAATACCCCAGGCATGTGGAGGGCATGCAAGTTACCATGCACACAACTATGACTACTAGCCATATTGCTTTATGTGCATCTTCACTTGTGATGGGGTTATTTGCATTGCATCACAGTGGTCATCACAGGGGCCTGTCTGAAGAGAATGTAACATTCCTGTAGCATACCTCACAACTTGTCAGTGCAAGACGTCTGTACAGACACCAGCAAAATGTGTTGGACAAACTGACTAAGGTAGGGACATGAATGAAACACTACTGCTATATAGTGGATATAAAATGTATACACACACCTGTTAAGATGCCATTTGTTTCTGATATATACTGATTGAGACCAATTATGTCAGTCTCACCTTTTCCAACCTTTAATGTGAACCATGACATGAACAATTCACTTGTAAAACCAAGCATCTGGACTCATGTATAGCACCTACAAGCCTGGACAAGTGTGAGGGTAGCAGACATTGTATCAGTATGCTGTTTCAGTCAGGTATGATACCTGATGCTGCCATATGTGTCAGTACACTCACTGTGGCCTATTTGGCAACTATATCACATATATGGGCATTGTTAAGGCAGACAGAGCAGTAATAGGCTCAAAGAATCTGGATGTTCCAGACACATCTGTACAGAGGACTGGTATGGCCTGTACAATGGTTTCACATGCTGCATGTGAGGCAGATGTTATTACCACACTATATAAAGTAATGGCATCAGGAGGTGGTCACCTCCCATGTATGGTACACACATCAAAATGGTATCAGCCACACAGATTTGATTTGCACGCACACACACACACACACACACACACACACACACACACACACACACACACACACACACACACACACACACACACACTCACACACATGCACACACACACACACACACACACACACACACACACACACACACACACACACACACACACACACACACACACACACACACACACACGCACACACATATACACACACCAGTATTGAGATTAGAACTCCTACTTATTTATTTATGTCTACGATAGTGTTACACAGTTATCAGAGATGTCATGGAGCTTGCACAATTTTACCTCATCCAAAAGTACTTGTAAGGTGAATGACATCAACAGAACTACTAAATTACGATGAGTATGGTGGTACACAACTCAAAATGGTATAACCTTCACAGTACATGATTCTCATACAAACACAAACAGTTGCCAGTATTGTGATTAGAACCCCTGCCTATCTAGTTATTTGTATCATGGTATTACGCAGTTAGCTTACACAATTTTACCTTATTCAAAGGTGCTTCTAAGGTGAATGACAACAACAGCAGTAGTAAAGTACGGTGTGGGAAGTGTAATGGGTGGTACACACACACACACACATACATACACACACACACACACACACACACACACACACACACACACACACACACACACACACACACACACACACACACACACATTTTGTAGTATTGGGATGAGAACTCCTTATCTATGTCTACTATAGTGTTACACAGTTATTGCACACGCTACAGAGCTTATACAATTTCTCCTAGTCCAAAGGTACTTCTAAGGTGAATGACATCAACAGGACAACTAAATTGGAGTGAGGGGAAGTGTAAAGGGTGATACACAAGTCGAAAGTGGTATAATCCACACAGTACATGATTCTCACACACACACACACACACACACACACACACACACACACACACACACACACACACACACACACACACATATGCCAGTATTGGGATTAGAACTCCTGCCTATCTAGTTATGTTTGCAATAGTGGTAAACAGTTATCAGATGAGCCACAGAGTTTATACATCACCTAGTCCAAAGGTACTTTTAAAGTGAATGACATCAACAGGACTACTAAATTGGAGTGAGGGGAAGTGTAAACACACACACTTGCCAGTACTGAGATTAGAACCCCTTCCTATCCAGTTATTTGTACTATAGCATTATGCAGTTACTACACATGCTACAGAGCTTACTGGACTTACAACTGGCCAAAGGTGCTGATACCTGCACAGCTGAGGTAAAGTATTACAGGAGGCAGGAAGTCTGACTTCAGTTTCTCCTGTACATCTTGCTAGTTCTTTCTGTCTTGCACTTCAAATAGCATTATTGTTTTGCAGTTCAACAGGTTATTGTATCAATAAGTGTATCACACCTGGGAGCCATCAGCAGTAGTCGTTCATCACAGAATTAACCTCAGTAATTACTACTTATGACCACCCCTCCTGGCATGATTGAAGTGTGGTTTTCTGTGCTTTCACCCATTAACACGGTGCACTTATCCATTCTGAGGCACTGTTGCAACTGCCTCATATACACAGACAACCCTCTCCTCTAAACTCAAAGCACTCAGACCAGTAAGAGTTATCCTTATATCACCAAATATGGAAATATGCACTCTCCAACAAAGACTGGACTAGCTGGTCAAGAGGATAAGATCACCTGCACCACAACATGTGGACCACATAGCTCATCACAACACCCACTAGGACAGCCCTGACATACACTAAAAATCCACACATCCACCGTCACAGAGGCACTCAATGGACATTTACACAAACATCACAGACCAACAAGACAGACACCCACTCAGACACCATGACATAGCACATGCCAAAGGACACATGTCACCTACACAGTGTGCCCCTCAACCTAAGCTCCTAAGGCTGACCACCTTGCTCAATACAGTGATCATGGGTGACTCAGTACTGTGGCACACAGATGTCCCACTCACTATGTTGATTATGGAGGAGGTAAAAGCCAACTGTCTATCATATCATGTGCCAGCATCCAACACATGATACACCTAGTCAGGCCACTCCACAACAGCTACATGTATCACTCTGTCATCATCCATGTGGATGCAAATGACCTGTGACACACCTCCCTGGGCTACATGACAAGAGACATGGTTGAACACTCGGATTATGTGGTCCAGGCATGTGTGACAGTAGCCCTGAGCAGTATACTGCCATTACCCAGAATGATGTTGCAGTATTGTCAACAGATAACTGACTGCAACACTGGCTTACATGTTGTGTGTCATTCTCAGAGTATCTCCCTGCTTGGGAAAACATGATCAAGAGACCTCAATGCCTTGTCAGTAATGTCCTAAATCTGTCAGCCCTGGGTTTCCAGGTACAGGTTAAGTTTCTTGCCACCCCTATAGTGCCTTATTAGGAAGCGTTCCAAATCAAATTACCACTGGAACAGCTAGACATGTATGCAGTCTGAGGGTCATGCTGCTCAACAGTAGACATCTAACTGTCAATATGCAGTCACTCAAATCACTCCTCGGAGTGGAGGATATTGACATTTGTGCTATAACAGAGAGGTGGTTCACAGCAGCAGACAGCAGCCCTGCATTAACAGGCCATGACGCCTTCCACAGCTGTCAGTGGCAAAACATGGACCACACCTCCACAGGTGGTGTTTTCTCCATATTCATAATGGATATGCAGACCTCTAGACTAGTATCCCAGCATAATGCATTGGAGGTACTTCCGGTAAAACTGACTTTGGGGAATAGTGCGATCCACAACATAGCCTGCTATCAGTCCCCAGCTATGTCCCTAGACTGTCAATGCACATTCCTCAACACCCTGGCATCTATGAAGGTCCAACCCAACACTGACATAGTAGGAGACTTCAACTACCATTCCATCACCTGGGGAAAGTAGTCAAGCACCAGTACACTGGCCCAACGCTTCATGGAATTTATCAGTTCCAATGCCCTGGACTGGCTCATACTGATCCCCAGTAGAGGATGCAGCAACCTTGACCTGTGTTGATCACTTACATATGGGACTGTTGCATGACCACAGTTGTCAATCCCCACCTGGTCAGATCCAAACATGATGTAATCAACATGGAGCTCAACATCTCACCCACACCCCCCACAAAGGTAACAACCTTGCAAACCCTCTCAAATGCTGACATTGCAGTTATAAAAACAGGGGTGGATGACTTCACTGCACCCATGCCAATGGGAAATAGCTGCATGACTGTCACATCATACACATATGCACTGCACAAACATGTATGTGGATGCATGGTACTAGCCATAGCCAACAGAACACAGACACTGTCCTCCAAACACTGGAAGCCAATGTGATGGTCCCCTGCCATTACTAAAGTGTACAACAGAAGGAAGACACTGTTGCAGAAAAAGGTGGTGTCCCAAGACTGGTGAACCCCCTTATTAGCCTCAAACACAGCTTGGGATCTCTCATAAAATCACCTACAGGCAGCTATGAAGGCAGACTTACAGCAGACACTGATGATAATCACAAAAGCCTTTGATAGTTATATCAACAACCTCCAGAGCAATAAGCATAAGTGCTGTGAGTTACGGCACAATGCTAATTCCTATCCTGAGACAACAGATATTGGATACATTCTTGCCAACACATTCAGTGCCAGCTTTACCCCTCTCTCCCCCCAAGGGGACAATCAGAATGGCAGATGAATGCCAGGCACCCAGCGTTACTACAGGCCAGGTTAGACTTGCATTGTCCACAGACAAGGATACAGCTTCCGTGGGACCCCAGCATATCTTTGGCTGTGTTCTACCTGACATACAAAGAGACCTGGCATCACATCTGTGTGCCTTGGTCAGTCACAGCCTCACCTCAGGCTTTGTTCTTCCAAAATGGCACACTGCTACAGTCATCCCTCTCCATAAAGGGGTAGCATCTACAGACCCTGGGGAATATTGGGCCCTTAGCCTGACAAGTCTACTATGTACAGGTATAGGGGCATCATCAGGGACCTGATTGACCAAGATATGGGTGATCTCCTAACTCTGGACCCCACACAGTTTGGTTTTGTGAATGGCAGATCATGCCTGATCAACCTGGTTGACATCTTTCAGTGACTCGCCAGGGCTGTGTATGATAGCAAAGCACAGCATACAGCCTACCTCAATCTGGCCAAGGCTTCTGATACCATTCCTCAGTCAGAGATTATTGATAAACTCAAAAAACTAGGTATCAAACCCTATATCAGTGGGTGGTTTGCAAAATGGTTCATAGAACATACAGTGTGACAGTGGCAAACTCAAAGTCAGACTGGCAAGCAGTCACGAGTGGAGTCCCACAGGGATCAGTACTGGATAGTCTCCTGTCCAGCATCTACTTCTCAGGAGTCTAACGCAACACAGAGGAACTCTGGCTGAGCAAGTTCACAGAGCTGGGAGCTATCATGAACTCCACAAGTGATGCAGACATCCTACAGAAAGGCCTCACTGAAACCAATGAGTGGTGTGGAAACCATGGCCAGAAGCTTAACACCACAAAATGGATCATCATCCCCTCTGGTAAAACACTCAGTTCCCAGTAAGTTCCACATCAATGGGAGCCCAATGAACACTGTAGGCATTATAAGAGATCTGGGGACACGGGTTGACAGTAACTTCTCCTTCAAGCACCACATTGCCACTGTGGTCAGGAAGTTCTTCTATATGGCACATTGCATTACCAAGGGTTTTGCATCTAGGAAGACAGAGGTAATGATCTCTGTCTACTATTCCCTCATTAGACCACTCCCCAAGTATTATGGCCCATTTGCCATGTACCTCGCTAGACACTTGCTACAGCTGGAGAAGCCATAGAAGCACCTTACAAAGGGGTTCCTAGGTATTAAACACACATCCTACACAGACAGACTCAGAAGACCCAAGCTATTCTCTGTGTCATATCACCTAATTAGCAGCTATCTGTGCTTGACTTACAAAGCCATGTCTGACCCAGCTTTTTTAGAGATGTTACATATCAATCTATCCACACCCCACACTGTAGAGACCTCTACCTCAGTATCGCAATCACCACAACATGCTGGTGGGACAGGTCCCTCACCAAGAGACTGCACATGCCCTGGAATTCACTTCCCATACATGTCATGCAGAGCACCTAGCTGATCCTGTTCCAGAGAAATCTTGATGAGTGGATGGGTAATAGACAGTTCAACCCAAGGATCACTGCAGTGGCTATACTTGATACAGGCACTGGGACATAACATCGGGTGGCACAATGGCAGGGCCTTTCTATGTGCTAGGCTTGTTAAGGCTCCTGGGCCATTACCTACTATACACTTGTGAATCTATAAAGGGAATGACATCAGCAGGACTGATAAAGTAGTGCAGTGGGTGTTAAACTTATCAAAATATTTTGCCCTACAAACAGACACACACACTTGCCAGATGTGAGAGTAGAACCCCTATCTAACTAGTGATTTATACCATAGTGTTACATAGTTATCGCATGCACTACAGAGCTTACTGGGCTGAGAGCTGGCCAAAGGTGCTGATATGGGGAATGACATCAGCAGGACTGGTGAAGTAGGAGAGTGGGTGGGAATCGTATGAAAATACTTCTACTTACAAACATACATACCCACACACACATTTGCTGAACACAAGAGTAGAACCCCTGCCAAACCAATCATTTGTATTACAGTGTTAAGCATTTATCACATGCACTACTGAGCTTACAGGGCTGACAGCTGGCCAAGGTTGCTGATAAGGGACTGACATCATCTGGACTGATAAGGTGGGGCACTGTGAAGTGTCATGGGTGGAAATGCCATAAAACTGTTTCACCTATAAACAAACAAACAAACACACAACTCCCTCAGTCTTACACACATATTTCTACATTTGCCAAGATTAGAAGTCCTACCTCACTAATTATTTGTACTATTGTGTTATGCAGTAATCACATGCACCACAGATCTTATGGGGCTGAGGCCTGATGGAAGGCACTTCTAAGATGACTGATATCTACAGGACTGCTAAAGTAGGGAAAGGGGAAGTGTACTGGGTTTGAATGGACCCAAAAACATTTAGTTGTGAACACACAAACACACTTTTTCATTTGCCAGGACAGAGATTAGAACTCCTACCTAACTAGTTATTTGTATTATAGTATTATGCAGTTATTGCACATGCAGCAAAGCTTATTGGACTGGGTCTAACAAAAGTGACTTCTATGGTGACAGACATCTTCAGGACTGATAAGGTGGGGCAATGGAAAGAGCTTTGGGTGGGGAAAGCCTGTTCATTTCTAGATCCTACTGACATTCTCTAAGTGTATGAGCATGCCCAGTGTGTCCTTTTATAGTACATGTGGGACTCCATTCCAGGGATTGTTGTACTCTAGTCCAGTTTGTTTTGTGCTACAGCCATACCTGTTAACCTGTTGGTGAAGGATATCTGGAGATAGTCTATCAAAATGTGGGGACAATGAGCCATACAATGATTGTGACAATTTTTCTCAGTAATGTATGGGTTGCTAGGGTTACAGGGCTTGTTTTAGCAGACATCTGTCATATATACCATTTTACACTGTCATGTATTGTTTCAGCTCCTCGTGACATACCTCCTCAGATCATCACAGTGATTGCCAGAGGAATATAGGATGGATGATGCACACACCAGGTTTATGGGGCAAATGCTATATATTCTTGCACAATCCAGCCTACTGAGGGGTGTCCCTGCAAGCAATTGACTGCTGGTGCTGTGGAAATGGTCCACCACCTTGGTGATATATTACAATCCTGGAATCTCTGTGCATTTATGTTCTGGCCTAGTCTGATTTCCAGTCCGCAGTTGGGTAATATAAGTCAGACAGGATCAGGGTGATAGGGAGACTCCAGATAGATTTGTAGAAGATAGGATATGTGGATGGGGGGTCCTGGACAGTTATGTTGGCCTATAGCTACCAGTACTTTGCACTGGGCTCTCCTCAATGGTTGACTGCACTTGGAGGGTCTTGTGTGTGTCAGACTGTTTGACCAGCCTGGAGGTGTGTGTTTGTCAGACATATATGTATGGCCCACCTCATTTTGCTTGGATGGCCACATGTTGGGGTCAGGATATTGCATAGGATGAGTGATCAGGGAGGGGTGTGTTACTCTCCATGGCTGTGGCCCAGGGTTCTCTGAGTGCAGACATGTCAACATCTTCCAGGGTTAGGCCTGCCTGTCGACTGTACAGAGTATCATAGAATGTCCACATCCATGACTCATATATCTTGTTGGTTACCCAAATGAGTGTGGTATTCCAGCAAACATGTTTTGCAAGTCACTCAGGGTTGAAGTCAGATATTACTGACAGTTGACATTGCAGTTTCAGACTTCGCTCCCATCAGACATTCCATGCTACTACAAATCATTCAATCAACTTTAGAACATTATTAGAGCAGTATTTCACAGGTGTCCTTCTCTTTGGACCTTCATCACCCCATTATTCATGGCTTTGTCCCAGTTTCTGGCTCCCTGAGGCTGGCAGGTTTGCTTCTAGCAGTTGTCAGCATGGCCTTTCTTTGCATTTTGTGGACTGTGTTATGTTGGTGTTATGGACCCCATGACACTCCCTAAAGGGCACTGTGGGTGAGGCATAGGCATTTTCCAGAGGTCTATTGGCCAGGTGTGACAGATGTAGGCCATCTGTAGCAGGGCAGTGCATTCAGATGATCATATGTTCTCAGGCTGTTGGCAGAAGACACCCCTGGGATGGCATCAGTAAGTTGACTGTGGGTGTTACTGACAATTGCTTTCTGTTACTATTGCATCATCACTCTGGGTGACAGCTGGAGGCTGCTTAAGTCTAGGAACATGTTACTGCATTTCTATGGGACTATGGGGGGGTGACATGACTGTACACGATACACATCTGCACAGACTGTGCTGATATTTGTGTAACATTTTAGTCCCATGTAGAATAGTGGTGTGCCCTATCTTTCAGACTGCAGGCATAACAGTATCAACTACAGGTCAGACTGTTCTGGCATAGACATTTGTAGTTTCAGACTTTTTATCTTTCAAAGCCATGCTGCGACTGCCAGACCTGCTGTGATATCAGTGTGTAAAAGTCTGTGGGTGGGGATTTCATGGATGTCGCCATGTGGGGCCTTTGGCAGGCATTTCTGTATGGTAGTCTACAGCTGATCTGCTGTATGGGGTTGGTGGTGGGTATGGGATCCCCACTTTGACATCCATGCATGTGACCTATGACCCTCCCCCCAGTTATTTGGCTCACCACATATACTGTAGTGGTATTTGTCGCCTAGGTTGGTACTGCATGGTGTGGATAGGGCAGTACTGTGGATACTCATCCTGCTGTCCCACAGTGCTGTCAGTAGTCTGCTGCTCTCCCACTTAGCTACCCCATTCCCTTACATGCTTGATCAATACCATATATATGCTATCAGAAAATTCCACTCCATTAGTTTATTTTGTACAGAGACTGGCTTACCCTGTGCCTGCAGCTGTTGTGAGGGTGGTACTTGAGGGATTTCTATGTCAGAAGCATGCAATACACTGCCTATACATGGTCAGATATAGATGGTGTGATGTTTAGCATCCATTTTACTGTGTGTGCGAGTCAGAGAGAGAGAGAGAGAGATCAGTCCTTGGGGCCCCACAGTGTCAGTGTATGTGCTATGTGTTGCCGCTTTGTCAAGGCCAGAGCATACTGGGCACTCCTCCATCTGCCTATAGGGGCAGGCTCAGGATGTTCCTCCTCCGAGTCACTCTGTGCTTGTGGTGGCCTTGGCAATGGTGGGGGGGGGGCTGTGTGGCCCTTCCCCAGTTTTTTGTGCAGCATAGCACATACTATGAACATGTGTGCACATGTAGCTGGAGAGTACTGCCTGCAAGGCTCCACCGGATATGTCAAGGCAGTGGAACCATGACTTGAACATCCCAAACACACACTCTATAATGATCTTGGTTTGTGCATGTGCCTCATTATGGCATTCTTGTGTGGGTGTGTGTGCATTTCTGATGGGTGTCATCAGCCACAGCTCCAGTGCGTAGCCAGCATCCCCCACCAGCTGGCCATATGGGCTGTCCCTACTGGCAAACACCCAGTACAGCGGTGATGAATGCCAGATGTGTGAGTCATGATAGCTTCCAGGGCTGCCAGAACACACATTCATGATAATGCCCTGGGCATCGTACATGACATGGCAGTTGATGGGGGGGGGGCCATGCAATTTATGTAGACCCTACCCCGTTCACCAGGTGGTGCTTTGATGTGGATGTGCATGCAGTGTATGGCACTCAGTACCTCTGGGTAGTCTGCTACATGATGGAAAAGACATAGATCACTGGTCCTCTCCTCACAGGTGCTGGGGAAGTGAATGTACTCAGTGGCATGTGTTCGCATGGCATCCAGGAACTGGTAGAGTATCTTGAATGCAGATGCCTGTGAGACCCCCATGATATCCCCAGTTGGTCTTTGGAAAGTACCTTTAGGCAGTATTCTTAAGGCTACACATACCTTGGTATCTACTGGGATGGGTTCCCCTCTGTTGGTTCTCGCTCTGAGGCGATGCCGGCACAGCTCAACAAGTTGCTGAAATATGTCTCTGTCCACTCTGTAGTGCTCTACTATCTCCAGATCATGTGGCCCCTGGTAGGTTATCCTGGGTCTGAACACTCTTTTCCTCCTCCTTGGTCTGAGTTGGTTGTCAGCATTTTCCTCCTCACCACCCTCAGTCTCTAGCACATACTGGTATATCAGAGCAACAGCAGTCCCTAAAGTGTTTTGTTAGTTTTGTCAGTTTAAAATTCCCCCAAATGTGTACACCACTGCTGTAGAGTTTGTGGGAAAAAACAGACTGAAAGATGTTGTCGTAGTTTATATTAGTGTGCTGGGCTGCTGCCTGTGTAATTGGCTGATTCTGGTACATTCCACCTGCCAGCTATGCTTGTTCTCCTTGATTACCATCCTTCTGCAGTTTCCCATTCCCATTTCTTCCCTGTTTAAGCCCTGATGTGCGCCATGCATTCCCGGTGCTCAGATGTACGCAGTTCTTCTATTTCATTTTTTTTCTTGTTTTAAGGCCAGTGCATGCTGCGCACACCCGTTTAGCTAATGTAGACTGGTTTAAGCAGAACTGGCCCCGCCTAGACACAAACACGCTCTGCACTTCATGGAATAAGAATCTACAGCCTCAGACACACACCCCTGCCTTAGCTGCACTTAGCTGAGGGCAAACATGGGCCACTGAGCTCCAATGTGCTTACAGCATTCATGACACACCCCCTTTTCATGTTAGCTGCTCCACCTGTCTACACCATGGTGTTGGAGCACCTACACATTTAGGTGCAGTCTGACACTTAGAAGAAATCTGTGATTCAGTATTAATCCCCTAGTTTGCATACCCCAGTGCCTTACTTCTGAGTTACCACACTTACACTGAGCCTTTCCTCTTAGCAACCACTATTCCCTGGTATTGTTTCCATTCTGCATGCCATTGACTATAATGGCAAAATGCAGATTTCTCTCAAAATTGCTTTCCCCCTTTTTTTATTTTTGGTACGATCCCATTTGCGCGCCACTGCCCTATGCTTAAACGTCCGAGATCGACCAAAAAAAACCCAAAACTTTTATTTTATAAAAAGTAAACTATTTTTCATACCAATGGCCATGTATTTGGCAATTGGCATGCTTAATTAAGCAACTACATGCTTTCTTTGAGGCTGTCATGCCTCCGTTTTCTATTTTGCAGAAATGTATTTCTGCACCCTATACTGTTCCTGCATGGAGACCTGCTACTTCCTGAATCGCGAATTTAGCTCATTTGCATGTTTTTCACCAGCAAATTAGCTGATTAGCATACTGCAGGTCTTTCTGTGCAGGAAAAGTGTAGGGGCGCTTGGCGGCCATATAGCACCTACACTGCTCCTGCACGGAAAAAACACATTCGTAAAGCCATATTTTTTAAATTGAAATCCCAAGAATGAATCACTTCTTTCACTCACCACAGTAATGCTCCAACAGCATCCCTTTTAGGTTCACTTTTTAGAACCCATGTTATGTAGGCACCTCAGTCATCCAATGTGAACAGCTAATCAGCATGGCTGCTCATTGCATAGAGCTGCAACCCACCCATACTCATGGTGGCACAATTTCTTCCCATCTAAAAAGCATTTTAGGAGGTGTCACAAGGTGTAATTGTCTTATATTACATGGGCACTTACAATAAAGCCAAAACCCATTGACCTGAAATGTAACTATAAAGACTTAAAAAGTAAAAACAAGCCATGAACATTCAGAAGCCATGTAGCTCAAACATTTGATGTATTTAAGGGATCTTTGCGTGTATCCCAGGTGCCTCCATTAAAGGAGATTTGACGTATCACACAGTGAAAACTCTAGCTTAGCTTGGTTTTTCTTGCAGTTTTTACTGAATGGTTTGTCTGCCTGATCCTTTTATTCTTTGGTGTGGATGTCCTGCATGACAGCTGACAACCACCATTAAATTCCTTATGTCTTCTCTACTCTTTGCTGAATGATTTTTTAGTCACTGCTTACATTAATCTCACATGTTTAATTAAAATTTTGTCAGCAGCCTGCTGTGTTTTTATAAGGCTGGATAGCCCTGTTTCTGTGTCTCTGTTTAAAAATGGGTTATGATGGTAAGGAAACTGTGTTTTGATTGCTGAGGGGAATGATTTACAGGATCAACAGTGAAATTATTTCTCTGATATCAAGGAAACTGAGTGGTGGTGGGCAATATATTCTGAAGAAGTCAGGCGCAGATATTAACAATAGAGAGGATATGAAATGGAGGCAGCACTGAAATATTTGATCATTAGAAATCCATTTTATTGTACTATCAGTATCTGAGGTAAGGCCAGCACAATGCATTATTGTGTGTTGTGGTAGGGGACCCAGGGGATGTAGATGTTTGCAGATATTGTTTAGGCTAGCTGATGTATATATAGATTTATCATGCATATTTATGCCAAATGCATCTTGCTGTTTTTTCAGGGGATTTTGTTTTGGATATCTTGGCATTCTTGGTCAAAGCCCCAATAATGGAAGTGCACCATAATAAATCACAGCAGGCTGTTTTAAGAAATGCAGTAAGCATCATAGATATGTAGGAATTCTGCAGGAGTTGATGCTGGGTGTATCTTTTCTTGACTATCCATTTGCATTTTTTTCATGTCTACAAAAACTTGGATAAACCACGACAGAAGCTGGTTTGCCTGAATAAGTGGTCTACCCCGGTAAACAAATCTAAATAAAATAAGTAATGCATTCCTTTGGACTATAAATCATCATTTTCATTTCTGTTCAAATTCGTAACTTACTTTCTGAAACATAAATTGTGTCTCCAGTTTAGTGTACTATACTGGTAAAGTTGAAATGCAAGTAATCAACAGTGCTCAAACTGGATCTGCTAACCAAGTTGTGATCTAGAGGGTAACAGGACAAACATAAAAGATGGATATCAGCTCACTTAATTGGCTTAAATAAACTTTTTGATAAATGTCTACAAGGTGCCTTATTCCTACTGCTGCGAGAGGATTGGGAACATTCCTTTAGATCCAAGAGCTAAGGTAATATCTTTTGGCTTTAACTTTGGTCCTGTTATACTGGTAAAGGTGGGTATATATGATTTTTTATATGCCGTCTATCCAGTTTGTTGTTATCACTTTGTCAAGTGCTATGTAACTAACTTATGTGACAAAAGTAAATGGCTATAAAACTATTTCCTTAATATATGATTTATATGCAGATTGTAGCCAACAACATCAATAAAAATCATACCACATCACACCTATCAAACTGTATATATCTATGTAAATATGTATACATTTATTAATTTATTTATTTACCTTTTTCAGCCAGGGGTCAGACAGTGCGAGAGATATTAGTGTTAGTCACATTTTTCCAGTTTTATGATGTTAAATTCTAAAAAGGGTTTTTTAATTGTATTGTTTTCTTCTGTGTGTGTGTGTGTGTGTGTGTGTGTGTGTGTGTGTGTGTGTGTGTGTGTGTGTGTGTGTGTGTGTGTGTGTATGCGTGTGCATATACAAGTGAAATGGCTTAAACAACCATTCACAGTAACAGCAGCCTTCCATTTATACAAGCACACCATCTGGAATGTGTATTGTAAACACTAAACTGAGTAATAATTTAACTTGCTTCCCTTAGGCCCAAACACTGCCAGTATAATTGGTAATTTATGATTTCCAGGCATCCCTTTACACACAGGCATGTACATGGAAGATCATATTTTAACAATTATTTGAAATAAAACTTCTCCAGTCTACATAGACTGCAAAATGTAAATAAAGCTAGCAGTTTAGTCTGGAAAATATCTTGTATTTTGCACGGTAGTAAAGCAATGCTTTCTAAGCCTATTATAAACCACTGTGACTATAATTCTCTCAATTTTTTTGCAGTGGGAAAGAATTTTGCAAAAGTGAAAGCCTCTTTGGAATGATAAATTAAGCAGATTTTTTTCACTGTCATATACTTTTGTAAAACTTTCCATTCCATCACAAAACACTAAATAACTAACAAGAGTGAATAACAAAACAATGAATACTTCTCCCCACTAAAAAGAACCCCATATCATAGGATCATAGGAGGTTACTAACTAATAGCCCTGGGGCCCTTGCAAGCCTAGCCAACTTTTAATCCATTTCCCTCTAGTATCAATGCTATAAGCAGACCTAACTCAACATCTACTGCTCCTGTCTAGAAGGGATGCAGGTGAGACACCTGGAGTGAATTTATGAGAACCCATGCAATCATCCAAATTACGTGTAAAAGGGTCGATGATGGGCTCTGCTTCACCTGAACTGGCAGCTGCTCCAGAGTAGCAGCAGCCTTTGGGAAATGAATATGTCCCTCCAGCAAGTCCTGTTAATGTCGCATCTCAGGTTCAGATCATTAGAGTGAGTGCAACGAGTGCCATTAGCCTTGTGAATGTGCAGCATTTCCATCAGGGCAGGATATGAGGTTGCCTGATATACAAGGCAAATATCTCCCCTGAGCAGTCTGTATGACACAGAGTATAAAGACAGGGGTTTAAGTTTATTGACATACAACACATGTTGAATGCTTTGGATTTTGTTTGTAAAGTACCTCTGTTGTCTCTCCAATTGCTGTAGGTGCCTGGTGAGGTACATACCAAAGGGAGCATTGTACTCTATTTTTGGTCTGATAAGGGAAGAGTAGAAGGGGGTTGTGTTCTCCTTTTTCCTGGAGGCAATGCTCTTACTTATAAAATGGGCAATGTAGAAAGCTGTACTTACCACTGAAGAAACATGGTGGACAAAGGAGGGGTTTCTATCAACCTGTGTACCCAGATGTCTCACCACAGACTGAGTACTTAAGGTATTATTATTAATGTGCTAATCCACAGGGACATCTTCCTTGCCAAAGAGGATGATGATACATTTTTTTTTGCATTTAATTTAAGCCCGTGATTTTGGTACCAGTCATTAGTTTGTGTAAGACACTCCTGTAGGGTAGTAATGTCCCTTGGGGTCTCTATGACTGTTCCCAACTTGCAGTCATCCGCAAACTTAGTCAGCCACAAGCCTTTTGTTTTGGCCTGTATTTCTGAAAATTATATTCAAAGCAATAAGGACCCCAGCATCGAGCCCTTTGGAACTCCACTGGTTATTGGTCTGTTGGTGGATGTAGAGTCCCCTGTTTTAACTGTGTGTGTCCTATCAGTGAGCCAGTTAGCAACCCAACTAAAGCTATACTGGTTTACATATAGTTGGGTAAGTTTGTCTAGGATAGCTGAGTGGGGAATGGTGCCAAAGGCCTTTGCTAGGTCCAAGTAGGCCATATGCACAGTTTTACCCTCATTCAGGGCTTTGGTGACTGTCTCAAAGAAGTCTACCATGTTTAGTAGACACAATCTCCCTTTTACAAAGCTAAACTGGATCTAGTGTTTGGCGATTGCCTATTTATTTGTTGATGAGGTCCATGATGAGTCTCTCCATGGCCTTACAGATGAGGCTGGTCGGACTTATGGATCTATAGTTTCCTGGATCAGTGGATGGACCCTCCTTATGCAAGGGGATGACAGTAGCAGTTTTCCATTCTGCAGGGACATACCCAATGTTTAGGCTGTGGTTGAAGAGGTTGCCCAGTAGTGCAGCTAGCTCCTGTTTTAAACAATTTAGAACACTGCCAGGGATGCTCAGACCCATAGTGGCTGTGTATTTGGCTTTAGAAAGGACTTTGATGACCTGTTCATTAGAGATTATGGGGGAGGACATGTAGAAGGAATATCTTGTGGTATGTGAGGTGGAGACAAAGGGAAGAAATTCTCACTGAACCTATCAACCAGCAAGTTAACAATGTCCACCAGTTCAGTATATATTGTACCATTTACAACAAGTTCTGCTCAAATCTGGGATTTTCCTTTGAGGCTGCAGATGTAGCCAAAGAATGCCTTATGGTTACCCTTAGCTAGGGTGGCTAATTTGGATTCATAGTTGGCTTTTGATTGCTTTACTAGGTGCCTTATTTACTTATTTAAGCAGAGGAGGGAGTGTTTTGAGTTATGCGACCATTCCTTACTTCTTTTAGAAGCAGTATCTTTCTCCTATTATATAGCCTGTTTATGGCAGATTTCCACCAAGCAGGTTTGTTCTTTCTTGAGGAGCTTACTTTGATTCTGTCCTGTATGGTTGAGTTGATGCAATTGTGTAGATGTTTATATAAGCTTTGGTATATATCCCAGCATAGATGTCCTTGCCATCAGTATGGACAGGAGCTGTGAAGCTACTAATGTTGTCTCTTGGAAGGTTGTATTTAGCTTTAAAGAAGTTTTTTTAGCCTTGTTTCAGTTGAGGGTGGGTCAGGTGTGATTGTTACCTTTAATGAGACTGAGCTATGATCAGATCTCACCAGGGAGGACTGTACACTTGAGCTAGTGCAATGATCACCCAGGTTTGTGAGCGCCAGGTCCAGAATGTTTGAAACCCTTGTAGGGATGTCAACTAACTGGTCCAGGGTGTTTGAGTTAAGAAAGTTCAAGAATCTTTGGGCTGGTATATTGGTAGAGGTATAGTTTGCCCAATTTATGGAAGGGTAGTTGAAGTCCTCCAAAACCAGGGTGTTTGGTTGTATATTGAGTGATTCCAGTAGATCTAAATAGGCATTGTGGGTGTCCTGGTTCATGGAGGAGGTCCTATAACTGGCAATAATTTGTAGAGGGGTCTTGTCTATGGTAAGTTGTACTTGGAGTAGTTCAAGGAACTGATTCAGTTTAACCAACCTGGAAGTGTATTTATCTCTGATGAATATATATACTTGTCCTCCTTTGGTTTTCCCACTCTCATTTGGTGGTCTAAATGTGTGGAAGTCATTGTAACCCGGTATGCCCGGGGTGCTTTCCGTGGCCTTAAACAAAGTCTCTTTGACTATACAGATGTTGACATCTTCTTAAGTATATTCCAGCTACAAAACTCATCCAGCTGAGAGAAAGGGATTTTAGTAACATAATGTATAGTGTTCCGGTTAGGGGCAGGAATAGATTTAAATGTATTGTTAGGATTAGCACACATGAGTAAGGTATATATCTATATCTATATATACAGATGCACACACACAAACAGGTACATACATAAAAACACGCATTCACACACACAAATGTAGGCAGCTAAATTGATGGATACACCAACAGACAAGTAGACAGACTGATAAGCAAAGATATGTAGGCAATAATACATACTGAGGTGTGCATTGTACAGATATTACCTCACAACCTGGGGTGTTGTGAGGCAGGAATACAAACAGCAAATGTCTGGGTATGTGGAAATAACTGTACAATGCACACCCTCAAATATTTTATTGCACTTAAAAATGGGCACTTGTATTTATTTATTTTGTTTGCAATTTCAGTTTTGGTTTAATAGTTACACATTATAATTATATGTATTGTCTTTTAATGTCAGATAGTTCCTGCACTAGTTTTAAATAATTCAGTGTGGCAAAGATTAGAGCTCTTCAGCAATGTGGAATATTACCCTTAGCTAGGTGAAATTTTTTGAGGCATTCATTTGAAGAACTCTTCTGTCAAACTCAGCCATGGTGTTGAGCAATTCCATTCAAAAATTTTGTTCTACAGTATTTTTTGCAAATCACATCATGGATGTGATTTAAATACACTTGGTGTTATGTTTCAGACAGTGGTAGTTCATTGATGGTACATTGAAAACCACAACTAGATATATTAAATTTTGACAGAATTGTAGTCATTTATTGAAAATAATACAGAAAAAAATAATTTGTTTATGTTTTATCAGCTTACCAGTGGAGTCATTGTTCTAGCAATTTCTGTGGTAAAGTTTTTTTAATCTGAACTCAGTTCTTTTTTTATATTTTGAAGCTATTTCTCCTTTTTAAAAAGTATGGGAAAGTTGACTATAGGCTCATATTCCACTATAGGTCAAAGTTAGTTGTAAGAGGAAAAAAGTTATACTATCAATTTTAAAGTTACATCCAGGTGGAGCTACAGCTGAACAAACACAACCAGTCAAAGCTTCATCCAGGTGAAAAATACAGTAAAAAAGTATTCTGCAGGGGGAACTGCCATCACTCCTTACTTAAGTACACTAACTGCATAGTAATACAACCATGGAGAAAAGTTAAAACCATAAAAAACTGTGAACCAATCAGTGCCAATGCTGCATTAGAAACAGTTCCAGCAATGATTTTCTATGAGAAATGCAACTCATCCAGCTGAGATCAATGACTTGCAGCCTTGTCCACCTTATATTTCATCAAAGGTGGTAGGTAACCCCTTGTCCACTTTATATTTCATCAAAGGTGGTAGGTAACCCCTTGTCCACTTTATATTTCATCAAAGGTGGTAGGTAACCCCTTGTCCACTTTATATTTCATCAAAGGTGGTAGGTAACCCTGTAAAGGGGAAGATGAGACAGAATATGAACTGCATTGAACACCTTTGAAGGTTAGTAAGCAGACATTTTTATTGCCCAGTTTTCTTTGTCCATTTTATTTTTACACACACACACACACACACATATATATATATATATATATATATATATATATATATATATATATATATATAATATATGTAGAGAGTGAGAGAGAAAGAGGGTTTGTAACATTACTAGTCAGATTCTTTAAAATAACATACAGCATGGGACCATTTAAGACAATTCTCATATTCTGTTAAAAGGCTAGTTGATATAGCAAAGGGATAAATTAAGGTACCAGCAGAAACAAATAAAAACAAGTGTACCTGTACAGAACTAAATTTGTATGCCATTACTAAACATTTTCTTGCAGTTGTTCTTTTATTTCTGCCTGTTAACAGCAACGTTTAAAACAAAAATGGAAAAAATATGAATTGGAGCTAAACAGTGCAAGCAGAAGACAAATAAAGTGTACACTGCCTTTTGCTTATATGTTTCTACACACTTTTTTCTTTTATTTATTAAAATGATTAAGTAATTTGTTTTGCTTGTGATGCAACTGTGCCTTCAGAAAATCAAAACCAGAGTTGAAAATGTAAGTAGAAGACAGCTTACTTTTTACCTTCTTCTGCTGCAGAATCTGCTCAGATTTTATGTTATTTTTAAAAACGTGTTTTGTAACCAGAAAAAAAAAGAAAACAGAACTCATAGTAAGTCCAGAAGCCATCACAAGGAACTGTATTGGTTTTATGAGATAGACAACCACGTGGATGTTATAAGTACTGTGATGTCCATGTACTCATGTAGCTCAAGACAGCCAGACCAGAATCAGGCTATCAAGGGCAAACAGGGTATTGACAAAGAAAATTATGTATGTATGTCTGTATTTGTGTGCATGTGTGTTTGTGTGTGTGTGTGTCTGTGTGTTTGTGTATGGATGCATGCATGTGTGTCTTGAATAAATGCTATTAAATACTTATATAAGGTTTAATTTGTGGATGCAAACTTCTTCCTCCAAAAACAATTACATTATACTCCCCCAACTTTCAGACATTAGGTGGCAAAACTATTTTAATAAATATATATGTGGTGTACATGCAAAAGGTAGGACAACCGTGGATAAACACAGACAAGGTATGCAGTGCTGCTGCTGCTGATGGAAAGGTCTAGATAATGAACAACATATGAGGGATGAAACAGCAGGGAGGAGTACACCCAGAGGAGGATAGAACAGGGGGCCATGGCCAGATGTAAGACAATTCCAAACAGCAACACTCAACTATTGGTCACTTCTGTAGCTGACATTTTGAGTAGGTTGCACCTCTTGTGGCCTGACTACCAGGACTTGCTAGTCACATGATTCAGCAAGTTGCACCTAGAGGTACTCCAATATGCTGAAGTAGGCATCCAGTTGTTGGTGAACATCAAATGACCCCAGCCTCCACAACTGATGTTGGAAGTTGATGGTATAACCTTGCAAGTCAATGTCAGAAGAGGACTCTCTCTCTCTGCTTCTCTTGAGATATGACCACAGATGCCACCACTGATCCTTGCCATATCAGTTTAAGCAGGGTAACCTCCATCCTGCTGCTGAGAGGTGGAGCCGGTGACCACTGGAAAGTCAGCACCACAGGCATTGGCTCACTCACTAAGAGGCAACCAACAATTGCTACACAACCTGCACTACAACTGCCATACAGAAAAATAGAATACAATACCACACACATATGCCACAAATATGGCATACCTACAATGGTTGTTACACATTAGGGTGTCAAACTTTACTTACTTACCCCACTGATAGGCTAGAATTTCTGTCTCCTGTGACATCCTGCCATATTCAACTCATGCTCCTTGGCCATTGTAAAGAAAAGTAGACACACCTAATTACAAAGATTTAACAGGTAATATAATAGTTGTAGGAAAAATACTTACATAAATGTCTGTCCCTCTACTCCTAATATCTGCTACCCATTGCTCAGGAATATTTGAGGGGCAGCACCACATCAGATCACTGTACCAATACTGGTGCAGCTCATCAGAATGGGTGCTATGACAAGCATTATTCTCTACCCTGGCAAACTCATGCCAGGCATTCTCTTTGCACAGATGCTATCATAGATTGCCAGCAAGTAATCAGAACATTTTCTTTGCAGGAAGAACAAGGACATCTCATTCTCCCTAGCATAACAAACTACCAAACAGGAATCTACCAGTTCACAGCACCTAATGACATTATAACTTCCTTGTTCACAGGTCCACTCAAGAGCCAAAAAGGTAGCTCTGTGTTTATAGATGTTTAGACATTAGGTAATACACATTGTAGCATGACAGGACATTAAAGACAGATGGGGGGAGTACTTCCAGCAGCTTCTGAATGAAGAAAATCCTACAGAAGCTGTACTACCCAGACACAGCCTAATATGAGAAAAGAGGAGGAACCCACCCTAGAAAACGTAAGAAGTCCACTAAGGAAAATGAAGACAGGGAAAGCAGCGGGCTCAGGTGAGGGCACAGTAGATGTGATAAAGAGGTTGGATGAGATAGGGGAGAAATGGCTCCTGAGGGTACTCCTAGCAGTGTGGACAGAAATCCCAGATGACTGGAGAATAAGCATATTAGTGTCAGTGTTCAAGATCAAAGTGGCCATTCACAACTGTGGGCACTACAGAGGTATCACACTTCTGTCACATTGCCTGAATGTTCTAGAGAGGGTGACTGATAAATAAGTATGAGGAGTAGTAGAGAGTAAGATGGGAGATGAGCAGTTTGGATTCAAATCAGGGTGTAGCATACCTGACCCCATGTTTGATAGCGGAAGAGAAGCTAGTGATGAGGAAAGAGTCCAACTGGGCATCCCTACAATTGGACAAAGCATACAAGGTCCCAAGAAAGTTGATTTGGACAGACCTGAAGTGGTTCAACATTCCAGAAACATTGGTAGAGTTAGTACTGGCTATGCATAAGGACCAAATGACTCAAGTATGAATAGTGTTTGGTCTCACAGAGGGATGCCCAGTGGGAGTGTGTGTGCACTAGTGTTCAACTATAAGCCCACTGCTGCTCACATTAGCAAACAGGACAGAGGGGACAGATCAACAACATCTGTATGCAGACGATGTGGCATTACAGGCTGACTCTGAGCAAGAACTTCAGCAAAGGCTAGAGGAATGGAATGCAAAACTGAAGGCACATGGAATGAAACTGAGTAAAGATAAGACAGCTGTAATGGCAGCAAATGGGGGAAATCAGAAGAAACTGAGAATTGAGATAGAAGGGAATATAGTGGAACAAGTTAACAGCCTCAGTATCTGAGAGGGGTGTTTGAGGAGAAGGGAAGTCTGAATAAGGAGGTCAAAGCTAGAATCGGAAGGACTGCAGCCAACTGGCACAGAGTGTCAGGTATAGTATGTGACAGAAGAATGCTAAAAAAGCTGAAAAATTAGATTTACAAAACAGTGGTGCGACCAGTACAGGTGATGAAGATGAAGTGCCTGAAATGGGTGGTAGGATGCACACTGCTGGACAGATAAAGAAATAAAGACTTAAGAGCAGAAGCCAAAGTAGCTCCAACTGTAGAAAAGGTCAAAGAGAGCAGATTACTGTGGTTCAGGTATATGTGCAGAAAAGCAGAAAACAGTCTGGCGAAGAAGATTTGTGACAGACAGGAAGAAGGCAAGAGAAAACAAGGGCATCCAGCAAGAGCTGAATAGACTGTGTGAGAGAAAACCTGTGACAGACAGGCATGAGTGTTGAAGAAGGCAGGATAGTGGCATTGAATAGTAAGGGATGGCGATAGCTAACATGGCACCCTGACCCTGTGTAGAAAATAGGAAAAAGGGGGTCGCTGAAAATGATGATGACTGTAGCATGGCAATAATGCACTACCAGACCTTCATAATACAGTGCTGTAGCATTATAGGTTGACACAGGCTTTGTCAATGAGCATACTAGTCACATGCTTCCACAGAGCTGTAATAAGAATTGTTGCCACTTGCTGGATTGACAGTGCATTGCATTAAAGATATAATTCAGAGATAATGGCATTAAAACTTGATTCATCAGCATAACCTCCATGGTATGTGCTATTATTAGTACAGTACAAAGCGTGGGTGCCATTTTGAGTGACAAGTCTTAAAAGCAAAATCAGTGGAATATAGGACTATATATGCAAACTTTCTGGAAGTTGATGTGCAAATACTGAATGCAGAAAATCTGCCTGGTAATGTACTCATCACCTATAGACCATGGGGTGGGGGTGACATAAAACAATGGCATGTCACTGTCATTTCATGCTGTGATTGTAGTGCAGACCATTGTCACTGGGCACTTAGGGAAGGATAAGATACAAAGGACACAACTTCTCCTGTACACAGTGGTAACCAGAGCCATGCATTGCAAGAAGAATGGGGTAATATGTGTGCATACTATTACATGGGGTCATTATGCAGATACAGGAAGTGAAGTAAGTGGGTAGGAATAGAATGTACATGTGGGGGATTGTGTGCAGAAGTGCAGTGGCCCACTAATCTGCTGCATAATGAAGAGATGGGATCCAGTGTCCACAGCTGGAATACTTCCTTAGGCTGCCTGGAACATCTTTTTTCTGACATGTGTTAGCTATAAGTGTGCAAGGCTTGTCATAAGCCCTCAAGACAGGCAAGAGCTGAACCATTTCACTTGTTACTGCAGGCCCTCTGTACACCTGGCATGCATATCCTACATAAAAGTCACACTGACCAAATATATCATGACCAGGCATGGCAGGGAGTGGCACAGGATATGGATGATGCGTGTGACCATAATGGGTCTCTGCAAAAGGTGGAGTGAAAGGTTACAAATAAGATACCCTGTGCAAAGGACAAGGCATGAGACATTGCTAAGGATGTGTCAACAACTGGGGTGGATCACCAACACAGAAATGTCTCACAGAGATAGAGGAGTTCCTGCTTATCCTTGTCTGGGGAGGGAGAACAGACTCACAAACCTGAGACCTGGACATTGAAGCTGGCCTAGCAAAACCACCTAAGTGTTGATAGGGAATGCACCATGCTAGTATTAATCAGTAATCCTCAAGTTATGGAAATTGTGTCACCAAGGACTTTCTGTATATCTGCCCTTTCAGGTACCTCTGGGCTAGAACTGCAACAACTCACATGTTAAGATATGTATATCTTCATATGATATACACATGCATGGTAGGGTGATTATAGCACTATGCCTGCGAGCTTCTCAAGTGTTCATTCTTTAATAAGCATCACTGATAGAGGGACCAGCACAGTGGGACAGCACATGCCAGAAATGACCAGGTGTCCTCTAGCTGACAGTGATGATAACATGCATATGGCATGGTCTTGTAACACACGGGAACTGTCCTACAACACTACCATGGCTCTAGTTGAATCACTGATTTGGTGCAATACTTGGAATAAACTAAAAGATGCACAAGTCAGTGATCCAGGCATTGACAGAAGCTACTAACAACATTGTGGACCTTATGCATGTGCCATGTGGCTTGCTTAATGACATGCAATATCTACAGAGTAAACTGGGAGCATAGGGACAGAGAACTGCTGCTGCTGAGGTCTATGCTGGCAAATGTGGCCTCCATTAGTGCCTCAATGAGACACATGATAACTGTCCTTTGGTCTGCAGGCCAGACAGCATGTGGCCATAGGGGGTCTAGATGTGAGGTGGTCAGACACATGCTACAGTTACACACACAATGCAAAGACTATCGCTGAGATTTATTTGGAGTCATCTACAACTACAAAGCCTGCTGCACACAGCAGTCAGAAATAATACTTTCATGGGCAGTGATGTTCATCAGAGTGATCATCTCACTATGCTGCTGACAAATGTTTCCATAGTTATAGACCTTTGTATTATCTAGAGGCACATGGAATGCCACATCTGCTTTAGCTGTCGTGGAGGTCATAGATGAAGAAACTCTGTAGATTCTTGCCATGGGTCATCCCCTCATGGAACATGCACTCAGTCTCATAGTTCTACACTTTCTCTGCCTCAGACTGCATTGAGCCTCGAGACTGCAGACCACTGCAGTGGGCATCTAGAGTGGTCATGGCATAACATTCAACTGCACAAATGGAGGATGTGATCCCTGACACCCCACAGCTTGCTCACAGCAAAGTTTCTACAAAATTCATATCTTGTAATGTTATCCTATATTATAGTTTTGCTGTCAGCTGTCACTGTGCCCCCGCCACCACCAGTGTAAGTGACGATGACGCAACCATTAACATATGTGGGTAAGGTTATATCTGAAACACACTGTGTCCTGCAGAGTCTAGCTGTGATAATGCATGCATTATTTCATTCTGTATTGTCTTTGCCATGACCTATAGTTGTGGGCTACAGACCACCTCTTCACCAGTGTTCTGATGTACTGATCTGCTTCAGTGTTGCACTGCTGCAGCCTCCTAATCCCCAGACTCTAAAGCCTGGTCTTTCACTGGAGTTCCTATTACTGTTTTGGACCCTGCTCAAATGGTTTCCTGCTATTGCAGCTGTTCATAAAGTGCCATAGTTTGTAGCATTACACATTCCATAGAGATTTTACTCCAGGCTGCTGGTGCATATTGCTGTACTCCAAATGATATGTCTATTTATTGGAAGCATCCCTTCATTTATTGAAACACATACTCAATGATACTACATGTTTCTGCATGGGTGAAGTTGTAGGCATTCTTTGCCATGATTTGGGGTAGTTGAAGGGGGTATCATCCATAATTACAAAGCATATCCAGCATCACTTGCAATATTCAACAATCAAACTATTATAAGTGGCCTGCTCACTGCTTGCATGGTATGTATTTATACTGGCCTTTGAAACCCTCTTATGTGTGCAGTTACTGCCTAAATGACCCTGTGAGAAGCCCCCTCCACTCCATCTGTGCTGTTGGAATAGGTCACATGTTTGTCATACTTGGGAATTATGTGAACTGCTAGGGTAGTGCATGTATGCATTACGTACAATGCCTTGAGCACTACATGCTACCTGGCTGTTAAGAGAGTGGAAGCCCTTCTTATTGATGTATCACGTTCCTTGTGGACTAGGTGGGCCCATTATGGCAATATGTGTGGCTTCTAGGACTTCAGGGTATGGATAATGGTATAAAACACCCACATGGTTGTGATACTGTCCTCTGCCTTCTTGGGGAACCAAATATGCAGCTTCACGTGGTGTAGCATGATGTCAAAGAACAGGCGTAGAATATGCAAGGCTGACTTCTGCAATAGACCTAACATGTCATCTGTTGGTTGCTGAAAGGTTACTGCAGCATAGATGCTTAAAACAATAAATACCTTTGGGTCCTTGTGTCCACTGGGATGGATATTCCAAACATCCATCTTGACTCTGCTGGAGAATGTTACAGGTCAATGAGCTCTTGCATGGTTTCCTTGTCCACCTGGTATTGGCCTACTATTTGTGGTACGAGTATGTGCTGCAGTGTACAGTTCTGATGGTACCTTCTACAATGATGAGAGTGGCTGCAATGCACAAAGTAGTAAATGCTATTTGGCTACAGCTGCTTCTGCTATTCCTAACACACTGATAGCATACACCAAAACTTCTTAGTATTCATAATAGCTTTGTACCACCTGAATCACTCTGCAGCGTTTACTGTTGTTACACACATTATCCATGTTCCTCATCTGCATGGGCTTCCTCACTTACATATCACTATGCCATCTTTTCCATGCACTGCATGCCATGCTATTATTCACACTTCACTGCCACGCTGTGCCTCTGAATTGCCCACAACCAGTGCACTGCTGCTCCCTGCACTAATTTGTGCTACACATTCCGCAAAATATCTATGAATCCCAAAAAGTGTTTGTAAATGATTTTATAATATTGTGCATTTTAGATTTTTGTGGCTGGTTTGGAGGTACTTTTCAATATATTATTATTTTAATATTTTATTATTATAATGCCTTTTATGTTTATTGATTGAATGACTAAGTGGGCACAATGTCATGTGGAGGATTGTGTGCAGAAGTGCAGTGGCCCACTAACCTGCTGCAGAATGAAAAGAAGGGATCCAGTGTTCCCAGCTGAATACTTCCTCAGGCTGCCTGCAACATCCTTTCTCTGATGTGTAATCTACAGGTGTGCAGGACTTGTCATGAGCCCTCATGACAGGCATGAGCTGAAACATTTCAATTGTTACTGCAGGCCACCAAAATCTAAAATGCACAATATTATGAAATCATTTACACACACTTTTTTTCTTTAACAGGGTGATTTTACCTGAAATCTTTGCTGTTTAGAGATTTATTTAAAAACATCTTGAGCACTACCTGTGCTTTGGAGTTCTTAGTTGCTTCACCTTCTTGGTACTTTTTAATACTGAACTCTATATTTCAGCCTCTGGGATTTGTGTTTTTTGTGTACTTTTTTAGATATAAAAAAATGCTCCTTCACATTCAAAGTGATGAAGGAGCAAGTTTTTCAGAATAGTAATAATACCCAACAAAATGGGGAGTTTTTATAAATAGCTGAGCACTGAGAGGAACTGAGACCTGTTGCCTCAGGAAGAGGGCCTCATTGCGCTTGAAGGATCCACTGTGCCCCAGTACTAACCACCTTGTCATGTGTTATGATCAGCCCATCTACATGGTTATCAAATGTCAATAAATAAATAATTATGCTTACCAAATTAGGTATCTGTTATTTTTTTAATTGCATGATATACTTTATTTGCATTTTATAGTTAAATATTTCCAGTACTCAGTATTTAAGAACTCAGTTGTTTTGTGGGTGGGCATTTATTGCCACTGCCACAGATAACACAAGATCACATGATATCATGAATGTTAGCATAAAAATGGGGTGCTCTTATGGATGAAAAGTGTTATCTTAATGTTTTATGCTCTTTTCAGGTTAAGTTCCCTTATACTTTTCATATGCATAGCTATATAATTTTTTAGCAGTGTGGAGGCATTGCATACTTTGTCACTTATGGGATACTCACTGTAGTTTTACTGTGAAGCAATGCCTATAAGATGACCAGATTGTGTATGTACAGTTGTTGCAGTGACAGTCTCATCAGCATGTTTGAAGTAACCTGTTTGATTGCAATTGCATTGTTTTTTTTTCTATCAAAGAACAGTGCTGGGTTGTATCAAAAGCACTAATAGAGTAGCAATCAATAGGACTTGCTTATTCAGGGATGTTGCATGAACCCACAGGACATGCTGGTTTATTAAAAATATTTCATTTTACTTGTGTATTACTTGACTACCTACCATGACAACAAATGGTAAACTTCATCTATATGCAAGCAAGTAATTTAAAACCTGGCTGCACAAAGGTATCTGCTCAAAAATGCTTGAATAGTATGTGAAAATATGGTGTACTAGAGTTATAGCAAATACATAACTGACATACTGTTGAGAACACAGATGTCAGTCAGACTGGTTTGTTTCATACTGCAATACTTAACAGCAGAAATTAGAAGTTGCTTATCACTTGTAAGTTTTTGTTTTTCCTGCATTATGCTGCACACAGCACTGCTGACAGCATCCATTCACTATGGAGAGAGCTGCCCATTACCTGCTTCACTGATCACCAATAAAATCTGACAGGATTTTTTTACTAGTGCAAAGTATGTATTTTGTGTTTTCATTCCATACTCTGAAGAATGGAACAGATGGCATACATTATGTCTTTGCAGCTAGACATAGTGACTGAAGGGACACCAGCCTTTACAGAGCTAGTGATTTACAAAAACCCTTAAGTAATATGCAGTGGAATAGTGAACATGGCAGCTTGCTAACACGTACTTTTTGCCAAATAGGTGTGTTTGTTTTTCTTCAGTCACAGTCTGTGGAGTAATACATCCTTTTGTAATTCTCAGCGACTAATAAGATTTACAATTTTAAACCTGTTTTCTAAAAGATGCCAAACATAGAAAACAGGTAATATACTAATCCAATGAGCTTAAAGACAGGGAGAAGTGAGGATGGCAGCTGCCAAGTTTAAGATGGGTGTAATAATACAGGAAGCAGTTGTAGAGCTGAATGTAGGTGACTTCTAACAAGGTGGATATAGCAGGTTATGATTAGTTCTCCAATCATAACCACATTATTATGTGTTCAAGACACCTGAGAAGTGAACCTTAGCATTCACATGGAGGACACATTATAACAGATTATAATCGGTGAGACCCAGTCATAACTGTAGTCCATGGAGTTTTATTTATTCCATGTACAATTATTTACAGAATAAAAAAAGCTGAAGTGTTTTATCATCTTTGAAAGCCAGTAAAGCACTTAGTCAGTGATATCACATCGACAGAAAGTAAATATAATTATGGGAAAAAGTCATTGACCATTTTAAATACTGCCCTAATTTAAATTAGTTACTTACAGATGAAAGTCTACAAAAATCTGCGGATGTATGAGAAAAGATATTCAGGGACCACTGAGTGTAAAAGAACATCCTTTCTCTGAAACTGGACTGTAACAGTGCTTAGGGTGTGTGCAACAAATGTTACACACTTACACACCTCTCAAAGCAGTGTCATAGTTAGGTCTCATGCTACAGAAGCGCATAACAGGTTCATCTTTTTTTCCAATTTTGGAGTGTAATCAAGGCACTCCATGTACTACAACAATGTTAGCTGTGAAGCAGATAACATATCATACAAGTGACATAACTGGGTGAATGACAACATGTTAGATGTAAAGCAGAGGAATGTAACATATACTTTGCTATACTAATGCAAATTACAATCACCTCAAAGTTATGAGCAATACTTTGGGAAATATAATCTTCCATGGGGGGAAAAGAGTTGGAATAAAAGGGTGCAGACTTCGGGGGAAAAACATATTACATAGCATCCTGTTCAGATCACAACAATGTCCAATAATACATAACTTAGTGCCAATGAATAATTTCCAAGGCTGAAAAAAAATACAGTTGCTTATGGAAAAGTCAAACAGCTGTTATATAGATTCTATGTACTCTGTATCTGTTATTTATTTATTTATTTTATTTATTTGACATTTGATGACCAGGTTAGTTCAACTGGGCAGGTGCCCTCTTTCAGTGGACACCTGAGGAAAAAAGATCTAAAAAAGAAAAAAACATGTAAAAATTAAGTACAAAGTAAATAAAAGAAAATGCATAAAAGTACAGAGATGTTAACATTCAATGTAGTCAAAATAGAAGTATTTACACAAATGATACTATATTGCATACGTATGTCAGAACAGAACTTAATCCAGTGTAACAGTGAAGTCAGATGAGTATTGCTTTGTCATTACATATAAGGGCAGAGTAGAGATAAATTAGTGAAGAGTAAAGAGATAAACCAGAAGGTGGAAAACTAGATGAGTCGTAAGGCAGAGGGAGGGGAAAGGTATATCAAGTAGGGTCAGAGCAGGGGCTGTTGCTGAATTATGGAACATTGTAGATACAGAAATTTTGTCAGGGTAAAAAAAAAAAAAACATAATTCTTACTTACCTAAAAAAATTCCTGAGAACAAAATGGAAATGTTCCAGTATCACTCACACTTGAAAATCCACAGTGGACTTTGTTCAAGGATAATTATCCTCCCTAACTTCCCCCCAAATGGTAAAATTTCACCTCACATACTTAGTATTCAGCCAGCCCCAACTTTTTGCCTGTTTTCATCTTTCCTCTACAGCAGTAACTGAATATCCAAACCCACTGCTTTATTAAAGCAAAGCACTAGTCAGCCTTATTCATTGTTACTGTCACTAACACAAACTGTAAAAAAAATGATAATCGGCAATCAGAAACATTCGTCACAAATTGTTTCTTCCTCTCTTAACTTAATCATGTATACGAAAAGTAGACAAGTCCTGATATACTTCTACTAATGATAATATGGAAGGCTTGTTAAATATTTTCATTACAGCTTTTGCCAATGTACTTTAAGAATGTTATTTTACTCAAGGCTCTGTGTGGAAAGCGTTGAACTGTGAGATTTTTCATCGAAAGGAAAAGAAAAAAAGGCTATTATCTTAGTTTTCCTTGAATATTTCAATTGCAATTCAAGTTGCCTATGACTTATTATTGTTTCTTTTTTGTACCCGTAAGGCATCTTTAAGCTACTTTGTTTTTAACCTAAAAAGTTACTTGCTCTTAATTTTTGTTTGGTTTGGTGCCATGGTAAAGTAGTTATATTCACAATAGTGGGGCAATTATGATATACTGCAGAATATGTGGGTCATTTACAAATTTATACATCCTTCATTGCAGTTTTGCCATAACTACATTTAGTTGTAATTTCTGCCTGGTAAAGTTTCATAGTCTTGTAATTTCATTTTGCAATAGTGGCAGTATTTTTGAGTTTTGCTGTAGGATATGTGCCTATACACACCGTTTGTACACAAATTATTTTGAAAAGATTATATATTCATTTACTGTTTGTGTTTTTAAGCAGCACTTACAGAGCTATCTATTTTTCTAACTGCTGATGATTTTCCTGCTCTTCGATTGTTTCATTGTTACTGCCCCCACCCTTCATCACTGTTACATTAAATACTGCTCTACCTACTGTTACTTCCTAGTTGCTACAGTAACCACAGTTTCCCATGCCCCCATTGTAAAATCCTGCATTTTTAGCTTACCTAGAACCTTAGACACCAGTGTCATAGTGGTGAGATAACTGTGATTTGTTACAGGTTCTGAGTCACAGAGCTCCAGTGGCTGGACTTATTGGCTTATTTGAATTGGTTTCCACTCTAACGCTTCTCCAATAACCAATACTGAGCTGAGCCCACACAATGTCCTTCCCTCATCACTCAAAGAAATGTGGGAAACCTTGAACTGTAAGATTTTTCTCTAAAAAGAGGAGAAAAGAAGCTGGCTCAGCTCAGTGCGCTGCTGCTGCTGCTGGACTCACTGTATAGTGGGTTGGCTGTACAATAGCCTTTTTCATGATGGGAAGCCATCCTAAATCATACAACTTTAGCAATCTAAACTTGAGTCTTCAGTAACTTGTGCAAACTGAAATAAATCACACCCTGAGTGTAGTAAAGCCTGCCTGGGCTATCTGTACATCCCAGCCTGAGAAGTTAGGCACCCTCCATTGCTGCTCATTAGCTAGTCTACATAAACTAACCTATGCATCCTAACACCAGCTCAACTCAACTCCAAGCAGTTATAGCCCCCCAGCCCCCTAAATTACTCCTGCATAAACCATGGACCAGCACTTCCTGACAGCTTATTGGCCAGCTGGATTGAGATGGGTATCTTGAGATAATGTAAGAATTTGTCTCATACTTTCTAACAGTCATCTATTGCTCAAGCAGCCTAACACAGAGTTTGAGAGATGTACATATATAATGGAACTGATGGCTAAACTCCCACACACAGACCCAACTCAGACATCAGTATCATCAGCAGGAAACTGCACATTCCACCTCATCATGACTATCATATTACACATAATCCTTTATATGCTGTGGGCCTAAAGATTAACTTGCATAACCTTCGAAGAGCTTCAAAACTTAATACAGGTTCAAATCACCCCCACACATTCTGCCTGTTAAGCCTATCACCTCACAAAATGTAATGCGTCCCAGAGTCATGCATGCTAAACCTGTAAGGCAAGCATCCACTAAACCAAACATTCTAGTTATAGGTGACAGTATTGTACGACATACAGGCCGAGCAAGGAAAGAATGACAGCTAGTTTCTGTCTAGTGCCAGGATCCTTCAGACCATGTGCACATTCAAGTCCTTGAACAACAAGTACCCGTATAACTGTGGCATAGTACATGTGAGTGTCAGTGGCTTGAGACATCCCTCCTTGGGCTATATGAAGAAAGGAATGATGGCAAGTATCAGCCTCATATTGAGCAGCATTCTGTCTACCTCAAGGATGATGTCACAATATGAACAAAAAATAATTCACTTCAACAACTGGCTTAGTGTTTTGTTTCAGTTGTAGAATGTCCGATGTTTGTCAGCCTGGGGGGATATGATTCACAGACCAGGCTGCTTCTCCAGGGTTGGCCTGCAACTCTCACTTCTTATGCGTTCAGATATTGACAAGGATATTATCCACCCCCCCCAGTGCTTTTTTCACAATGCCAACCAGATATACCTACCGATATATTGAAACAAGTAAATGAGAATATGAAAGTGTTACTGATAAATGCAAGGAGCTTAAATAAGAAATGACACTCCCTACAAACCCTCGTCACCCTTTTGGAAATAGATGTCTGTGTAGTGACTGTGACATGGATTAAAACAGTGGAGACTACTCCTGGATTGCAGTGCTATAATACCTTCCACACTTTTAGAACAACTATTGCACAGGAGGGGAAAAAAGGGGGAGAAGTTTCAGTCTTTATTAAGAACAGACTCACATAAAGGCTGGTTAAGCAGCATGATGGACTTCTTGATCTGACAATTGGTGCAGAGGGTTAAGACCGTGAGTTGTTGTACAGGGATTGATTCCCATAGCTCTCATTTGCTTACTGTGTGACCTTGAGCAGGTCAGTTTACCAGACATTGTTCCTGGGTTGCTTCTGAAAAAACTGTGCCCAGAGAGCATACCTAGTTAACAAACTGGTATTATTATTATTATTATTATTATTATTATTATTATTATTATTATTATTATTACTATTATTATTATTATTATGCCCTAGAGCATCAGAAAGGTGCCTTACCACATATCAACAAGCTATAGAACTCTCTCTCTCTCTGTATGACCCCCCCAAAAAAGCTACAATGCCTGTCCACAGCAAGTAGAGACACTTAATATTAAACCCAATACCATTTTCCTGGGTGATCTAAACTATCCAGCTATAGACTGGGAAACCTGTTTCACCACTAATGCACCTGCACAGAGATTCCTGAACTTTGTCAATACAAATGCCCTGTAACAATTAGTCAGAGTACCCACTAGATGGAATAACATCTTAGACCGTTGCCTTACTAACACAGGAGCATCTTACATGATCCCTTGCATATTTTTGTCATTTGCTAGGTCTGACCATTCTCCTTCAAAATAAAATTGAATCCAGGGACCACTTCCATCCTTTGTATCTTTAAAAATCTCTGCAAAACAGACTACCTATTCCTAAGACATACATTGGCAAGCTAAAATTCCCCACCTAACCATGTTAACTCTACTGCATATATGGAAGCATACATCACTAAACTATATCAGCATGTAAACAGCTGCATAGATATGACTGTACTCAGTAAAATCAAACAAAGGGCATAACACAAAAACAACCCTCTCCCTCTGCTGGAACTTTACTAACAACAACCTTTACAATGAAAGGTAGAGATTATTTGCAAAAAGTAAGAAGAGCAATACACATAATGATAGAACCCTTGTCACTAAATTAAACAAGCAACTCCATTCTTAAATAAGTCTACCAAAGCCCAGTTCAAGGTGAAAATAGCCACCTAAACAAATGACAGTCAGAAGGTCTTTTTTATTTATGCTCTTAATCTCAGGAGCACGGTGCAACATGCATTGAGATGATCATAAATGATGTTACCTAAACTGAATCAGAAGATAGTTAACCTACTGGTCAATTTATTCAGATCAAATTTACTTCTCCTTCCCCACTGTTTACCTCACATAAAATAGCTGAAACAGACTTGCAATAAGCAATAATAGAAGACTGAGTTTTGAAAGTTCTGTCAAAAGAAAAAAAATATTTATTAGTGGGTCCTGACAACATCCCAGGATGCACCTTAAATAACATGAATCACGATTTAGCCACACCCCGAGCAACGCTGTTCAACCTTAGCCTCCAAACAGGTTTTGTATCCAGTTAATGGAGAACAGCAACAATTATTCCCCTTGCATAAATGTGGACCTTCAATGGACATAGGAAATTATAGACCCGTATGTCTGATCAGCATCTTATGCAGAACCATGGAAAGTATTATCATGGAATTAATCAATAAAGACATAGGGAACTTCCAAATATTGGATCCATTTTAGTTTAGATTCGTCAAAGGCAGGTCATGCATACTCAACCTGGTGGACTTTTTTGAAAAGGTCACCAAAGTAATGGATGAAGGTAAAATGGTACACACCACCTAGCTTGACCAGACCAAGGCTTTTGGCACAATCACCCTCTCAGGAATATTAGAAAAGCTTAACAAAATAAGAATAACCCCTTTCATCATCTGCTAGATTGCAAATTGGCTCATAGATAGGATGTAGGAGATCAAACTGGAAAAAAAAAACAGTCACCAGTGGAGTCCCCCAGGGTTTGGTGCTGAGACTTGTTCTATTCAACATGTGCTTCTCAGAAATA